>NW_019646450.1:119171-124032 GCF_002806865.2 Cucurbita pepo subsp. pepo
TCCATATGAAATATGAATGCTCGCCAAGTTTGGTGTCGATCGGACATTGGACGGACAATGCACGACACCGTATGACACCTCACGAAAATCATGTCTACTCCTGGTAGAATGAAAATGGCTCAAAATGTACTATAGGGGGTACCATGGTGTTAGCTCTCCACCACCCCTGGGCCCTGTGGCCTAAGTGAGCTACCCTGTGGCACATACGTGTGTCACAGTGTGGGCGAGCGTGCCGAGACGAGTGTCTCGGGCGACTTCCTTTGAAATGGGTTTTTGAAGGACAGTACCGGACGGCACGGGTGTGCCGGTATTGCGCCCTAGCCCGCGTGTTGGAGGTTGCTACATACACCCGCTATCCGGTACGGTATCCGTAAATGACTCGGCATGGGCACGGGAGGGCCTATGCCTCGATAGAACCCGGATGGATGGATGTTCGGGAAGTCCCGATGAGATGAACGACACGCGGGCCCATTCTCGATGGCACGACTGAACGAGTTATGATGGCCGACGACATCCCGAGACTCGGGATGGCGTCAAGACATATGGACCCCGTCGATGGGGATCGAGATGGCAAGATGAGATGCGACATTGTATTGAGAGACCTTGGCCCGAGTAGAGGTAAGGTCGAGCCGAATGAGTTGGCCTAGCGTAGAGGCAAGTCGGATGTGTCGCAGACGATTGAACATACACGCGCAGGCAGCGTGTGTGGTTGAACAAGCTTGAATTCCGCACAAGCGATGTTCGATTGGCGAAGACAAACCTCGCCTAAGGTCCGACGAAGCCACAAAGCCGGGGTGAAAAATATATATGGGGCTTAATTCCCCTTAAGGCTGGTCGTGAGCGTGTATAGATCACGACGCCGCACGGTCAAGAACATAGGACCGTGACACGTGGCAGCCTGCGACTGGCGCCTTCCCGCGCGCGTGGCCACGCACTCCCAGCATGCTGCTGGCGCGTGAGCGCGCGTGGAACGGCCAATTTGGCCCGGTTGTTTTTTGTTTTCCCGATTTTTGTCCCGGTTCTAGTTCTAATACTATTTTTACGTGAATAGGGACCTAATTTAGAGAAATCAATATTTTTGGACACCTCACGGGCAAAGAAACGCTAGCGAAAGGGCACGCGTCAACCAGGTAAGTCACCACCCGGTATTTAGGAAGAAATACTTGTAGGATTCACTCGGATTGCATGCATGCTAGTAGTTCTGTTTCAGATTAGCTCTTCATGTAAATTACTAGTCAGATTAACTGTTGTGATTGTATTGGGTAAATTACATGAGTGTTGTTGTTTGCCTTAGGCTTCCACCGTATGTATGCATGCGTTATTTTATGTGTAGAATTGTGTATGCCGGGTTTCGGGTGCTTGATGGACGAATTCACCCCATTGAGCGCGAACTTCGTGCTCTGGGTGCTTGATGGAGGTCATCGCTCCGTTGAGCCGGTATGCCTAGTTTGCATGAATTACATATTATGATGTTAGAAGAAGATTGCATGCACCCTCTGTTAATTGCTAAGGCCCATTTCTTTGATAATATTAAGGAATCTCTGTTAGGAGAGATATGCCGCTCTAGCCAGACTTAATTTTTCCCTAAAAACTTAGCGGCTTACCACGGCAAGAAGGTACCCCGGAGTGTTCATAGATTGCTANTCGGATTGCATGCATGCTAGTAGTTCTGTTTCAGATTAGCTCTTCATGTAAATTACTAGTCAGATTAACTGTTGTGATTGTATTGGGTAAATTACATGAGTGTTGTTGTTTGCCTTAGGCTTCCACCGTATGTATGCATGCGTTATTTTATGTGTAGAATTGTGTATGCCGGGTTTCGGGTGTTTGATGGACGAATTCGCCCCATTGAGCGCGAACTTCGTGCTCTGGGTGCTTGATGGAGGTCATCGCCCCGTTGAGCCGGTATGCCTAGTTTGCATGAATTACATACTATGATGTTAGAAGAAGATTGCATGCACCCTCTGTTAATTGCTAGGGCCCATTTCTTTGATAAGATTAGGGAATCTCTGTTAGGAGCGATATGCCGCTCTAGCCAGACTTAATTTTTCCCTAGAAACTTAGCGGTTTACCACGGCAAGAAGGTACCCCGGAGTGTTCATAGATTGCTAGCGTGTGAACGGTATCTATAGCTTCGTGGGAGGACCAAGGGGTCCCTGATCAGTCCTTACTGCTCTTAGCCATTTCGCATGGGAAATGTGTCCCCACGTTGTACAGCCCATTAGCTACATGGGAATGGGTTGGGTCGCGCCCTCCATAGGGGGACTAGATGGGCGTAGGGGTACTCAGCACACCCCTAGGCGAGGTACCATGTAGTCCCAGATAGCCATGTAGAAGTAGCACCTCATAGAGAGATACCGACCATACTAGCTTGGCATAAAGAACCTCTAGGAGTTTAATGAGAGAACGAAAAATCAGTGAAACCCAAGGGGCAAGCCCCAAGGGACCTAGATTAGAGCCAGTCGTCCTAGAACCGAAATAGGAAACCGTGGCAACCTGTTAAATTAAGATGCGAAGAGAGCCTACAAGTAGGTGGCTTACTGAGTATAATTTTTATACTCATCCTTGCTATGTTTTCCTTTTTTTTTCAGGAGCGCGAGGCGTCGGTCAAGAGTGGGCGTGATCAGAAGGGAAGTGTCACAGAGAAATGGGTTGTCCCGGGGCGTCAGTCCAGTCTTAGTCTTTATTTTTGTATTCGCATTCTTTTGAAATTTATTTTCCAAACGGTCTTGTGTTCTGTGTTTATCGTTCGAAAAACTTTATTGAAATTTGATGATTTTCGCTACTTCATATTTAAATCTCTTGTGCATTTTTGTCGTGTTGTTAGTCACGGTCCGTAGTAAAATATTGGGCTGTGACACATCTATATCAAGCTTTTTAGGTCATTTTATTTCATCTAAAACTACTTACTCTTCCGTATACATTGTTACAGTCCTCCCCATCTCTATGGTCATAAGACTGTGTAGTTTATCTATGTTCAAGACGTCTAACTAAAACATATGATCTTGCTTAGGAAAATCATTTTCACGCATACACTAATATTTAGTAGCTTACTAAAATTAAAGCTAGCAACAATCTCAGTAAATCTAAACATCATCAATACAACAATTTACATTTACATTCACATTTCATGCAAGGTAAAACATAACGTATTCTAAATTAAAATAAATATAGAATTAAGCTAACATGAATGCAGTAAATTATAATACAATCAATAGAGTAAAAGTCCAATTATGAGTTATATTTTATAATGACCAAGCAATAACAACATACACAATCAACGACATTTCATTTTCTTATCTTACGCAAGACATACCTGACGGAGACAGGGCACCGACGGTAGGACCATGGAACATGCCAAGCCTACATCGTAGGCTAGTCTACAAGATCTATAACCTAGAAATACTCAAGCATCGTGCTACTTTACTTTTTCAGGTTAAGGCAAGGCACTCCTATACGGTTGACGACGACATCGCAACTCGAGACCATGGCGCATGCATATGATAGTGGTATTTATTTTCTTAGTCTTAGGCTAGAATAGGATGTTTTTTTAAACTTAAACTCTTATTCATTTTATTTAGTCTTTTGTTGTGTCATTTTAAAGATATTTTTGAAACACATAAGTCCATGGGTGTGTTTTAAGTTAAAGGTTGTGTTTTATGGAATTTAAAGGAAGTCTTCCGCATTCAATGTTTATGGTACGTATACAGTAGCGACCTTAAATTAAGTAGAAAATTTTGGGTCGGTACAGGGTAGTTGTTTTTCCATTTCATAGTCTAGGTTGAATTCGGTTTGCATCATTAGTATAGGTTAGTATAGGTTGAATTGTATTTACATAATAAACCATAGAGTAGTATAAGACATTCATTTCACTTTTGTTCCTTTTCCTTTTTTTTTCTTTTCAATATCGTTCTTTTTCCTTTCTTTCCCTTGTATTCGTTTTCTCTTTCACAAGTAATAAAAGGGAGTGTAAGTAGCCTTTATAATCATGGCCCATTTAATGTAATTCCGCATTCCAAGATATAGTAATGACCTTAGATTAAATAGGAAAATTTTAGGGTCGTTACAATGGATCTCGTCTTCGTTACCCGACTTCGGCCGATTTTCCAACGCGTCTTCTCTCTCCTTCCTGCGGCCTTTCCATTGCCGATTTCAGTCCTATTTCTTCCTTTTTCTCTTTGTTTGTCGTCCTTCTTTCCTTCCTCGAAGTTTTGTGGCCTAAAAGTTCCTAAAACCCTATATCTAAGAACGTTTAGGAAAACCCAAATTTTCAAACTCGGTTACCGACGACGGCGCTTATGGAAAGGCACAAAACGTACCTTGAGTTATTGTGCTTTCGTTAGGATCCTTCTCGTGGTGGTAACTAATCATTTGGTGTCAGTTTTCGGGTGGTTTGGGACTCGTTGGAGAAATTGGAAACTCGTAGGCGTTTATCCAAAATCTCTCTCTTGTATTTTCTTTCTTTTCTCTGTTTGCAAGGATTCTAATAGGTTCTAGGAGTCGTGGGCTGAAGGCTGAGCGAGGTGTGGCTATCGTTTCACGTGGGATCCGCGAAACTCGACGGTCACCGAAAAACTCGCGAGTTTTCCGGCGACTGAGTTTTTTTTTTTTTTTTTTTTTTTTCATTTTCCCGGGTCGTTACATGTTTATGATACGATATATTGTGATGTGACATGTTATGTTTAGATTGTTTTGTGTGACCATTGAGGTAATTGTTGTATGAATGGCACATTATGAAATGACATACTAAAAGCATGGAGTGTTATGTTATGTTTTCTAAATTGTATGTATAGCATGTTATGAATGACATGATATCACAGTAAATGAAATGAAATATAACCTCGTTAGAATTATGCATGAT
>NW_019646450.1:124728-127473 GCF_002806865.2 Cucurbita pepo subsp. pepo
AAAAAAAAAAAAGAAATATGTCTCATTCCCATTTCTCTGTAACAATAATAATTATATTTTTAATAAACAGATAAAGCTGACACAAGCGGCCTATTAGCTCAGTTGGTTAGAGCGTCGTGCTAATAACGCGAAGGTCGCAGGTTCGAAACCTTCATGGGCCAAATAAGTTTTTAACATTTTTTGTTTTAAAATTCCCATTTCTGAATTCCATTTGTTTCCTTTTCAATCCGTGTTTTAAAAAACTCCATTTGTGTGCCCCCAATTTCAATCCTCCACCATCGTCATCCATGGAGGGTTCCAACCCCCTCATCCTCAACGCTGGTTGATCGCCCTGCCTTCTTTTAAATTATCATTTATAATGTCACGTCTCCTGGAATCCGAATCGGAACCGGAACCGGAATCGGAATCGGAACCGGAACCGGAATCGGAATCGGAATTATCCCGCCGTCTCAAGTTTTTTAAACCTGGTGAGCTTGACTAATCACTGATTCTAAACATGATTCCATTCTCCTCATACTTAGATCACTGATTCCATTTCTGCTGCTGCCTTCTGGTATTTTGATTACTTAAGGATTATCATCATGAAGATGCAATAATAACAGTTGTTGTTGTAATTTCATAAGCTACAATGACTTTTTCGTATCATCATTTTGCTCTAGAATGTAAAGTAGTGAATATTGGGACTTCAACAACGTCAAATTTCATTTCATAAAAGGGATACAACCGCTGGAGATGCTATGCCTTCCTTTGAACATCTTCTTTCTTGACTCTGTCTTCTGTTGGAAGTGAATGGATTTTGATCTGTATTACCTTTCTTACTCCTTTCTCTCATCTATTACCTATGGAGAATATTTCCATTTGAAACCACATACGACTGTTCTTCCAAGTCATCTTTGGTATTACACTCATCCAGCTTTGCCTCTGCTACTGCCGCCATTTCAATAACCTGTTGTAGTTTCTCCTCTTTGGTCTTTCCCCATAGGACAGCATATAGCCCAACAACAATTAACAATGACCCTACAACACTGAGACAACCATGTTTTTTGTTGGCATTTGAACCCAAGTTCAATATACAATATAAACTTGTTGATCGGAACTTCTAGATACTCACGTTCCTACGTATAACTTTTCTTGAAAGAAGGTCCAGCTGAAAATAGCCACTATAATGAGCAAGAAGGGGTTGAAAACTGAGGCATAGAGAGGACCTTTCTTTTGGATACTCCAGGAGGTTAGGCAAAATGCAACCCCTGAGCACGCCACTCCCTGAAAATGTAAAACTTAGTTAGAGAGGAGAAGATTATTATGGTCATTAGTATTAATTAAGCTTTTTGTGTAGGTTGTAGTAGCAAATTGATGTGTGTTTAGTTTGAAATGGACAACATCTGCGAATCCTTTGTATTGTGAAAAGAAAAGGAATCAGTAATTGAGATTTCTTCATCAGATTCTTGATGGTCAGAGATTCTCAATTCTGTTCAGGAGAAGGTTAGTTGGAGAAGGAACAATGATACCGCATAGAGAGCACCAACAAGGCGGATTGGACTTTTCAATGACCAAGCTGCAGCTGTGTTGTGCTCAATGCCAACGGCGATTGCTCCACATTGAATGGTTGCCATGAAAGTCATGATAGCCGTGCTTGTGTAGGGAGCTGGAAACTGAGAGTTAACCCTTGCCTGCAGGAATTAACAGTAGTGTCTTAGATTTGGCTCAGCAAAAAAGAAAGAAGCGAAGTTGTTAAAGAAGCAAAGTTAAAAAACACACTGACTTGGATTACAAACCAAGCCGCCCAAGCAACAGAGCTTATGATCAAGTAGAGAGAGCCCCAGATGGCGCTGCCGCCTTGGCTGCTGGAACTTCCCCCCCTCATCATCTCGGCATACTTCCAATGAATCCCAGATTCACCCAGGTTGATGGTTTGTCCATGGTAGAACGACAGCAACATTGCCCCTCCGACGCACACAACAGTCCCCATCACCTTGGCTGCACCTGGGGTTGTCCTGATCCCCACAGATTCTTGTCTACCAAACAAGATTAATTGTATTGAAATGCAGTGCAGAAATGAGTGGCGATGATTTTAAAATGGTGAGTGAAAAGAGAAGGAAACTTTAGATACCTGAAAAGAAGAGCGAGGAGAAAAGTGGCAGCAGGCAGGACATTGGTCAATGCACATGCGATGGTGGGGGATGAATATTTTAACCCAACATAGTAAAACACTTGATTTCCTGTTGCCCTGCATGTCATGTTTATAGGATTATAGAGTAGAATCTTCTTATATTTAGTGTTTTACAAAGCTTAGCAGTGGTTTTGCTTACCCAGTTAAGGAACACAGTAGAATCTGAAACAGGATAGGCTTTGTAATCTTGGGTCTCCCTTTTCTGCACAGTCATTTGCTTGTTAATAGTATATATATACTCTTAATAACTCAAGTTATGAAGTAAAATGAGATGTAAAAAAGTAGACATACCTCTCAAACCAGTAAGCACAAGGAGCTATGGCTATGGTACCAAACATCTGCCTGTAAGCAACTAGAACCATTGGATTCATCCCAAACTCCATGGCTAACTTTGATGTAATATTCAAGCCTGCATACAGGAACTGGACAACCACCATAGCCAAGAGTGGCAACAAATCACTACCACCAGCCATAGCTCTCTCTGTTTCCCTTTCTCTTCCGAGGCTGAGTGGTTTGTGAGAGTGGAGAAGCCATTTTATATAGATGAGGAATGAAGAAGAAGAAGAAGAAGAAGA
>NW_019646450.1:127540-160263 GCF_002806865.2 Cucurbita pepo subsp. pepo
TAGCTTGGCATAAAGAACCTCTAGGAGTTTAATGAGAGAACGAAAAATCAGTGAAACCCAAGGGGCAAGCCCCAAGGGACCTAGATTAGAGCCAGTCGTCCTAGAACCGAAATAGGAAACCGTGGCAACCTGTTAAATTAAGATGCGAAGAGAGCCTACAAGTAGGTGGCTTACTGAGTATAATTTTTATACTCATCCTTGCTATGTTTTCCTTTTTTTTTCAGGAGCGCGAGGCGTCGGTCAAGAGTGGGCGTGATCAGAAGGGAAGTGTCACAGAGAAATGGGTTGTCCCGGGGCGTCAGTCCAGTCTTAGTCTTTATTTTTGTATTCGCATTCTTTTGAAATTTATTTTCCAAACGGTCTTGTGTTCTGTGTTTATCGTTCGAAAAACTTTATTGGAATTTGATGATTTTCGTTACTTCATATTTAAATCTCTTGTGCATTTTTGTCGTGTTGTTAGTCACGGTCCGTAGTAAAATATTGGGCTGTGACACATCTATATCAAGCTTTTTAGGTCATTTTATTTCATCTAAAACTACTTACTCTTCCGTATACATTGTTACAGTCCTCCCCATCTCTATGGTCATAAGACTGTGTAGTTTATCTATGTTCAAGACGTCTAACTAAAACATATGATCTTGCTTAGGAAAATCATTTTCACGCATACACTAATATTTAGTAGCTTACTAAAATTAAAGCTAGCAACAATCTCAGTAAATCTAAACATCATCAATACAACAATTTACATTTACATTCACATTTCATGCAAGGTAAAACATAACGTATTCTAAATTAAAATAAATATAGAATTAAGCTAACATGAATGCAGTAAATTATAATACAATCAATAGAGTAAAAGTCCAATTATGAGTTATATTTTATAATGACCAAGCAATAACAACATACACAATCAACGACATTTCATTTTCTTATCTTACGCAAGACATACCTGACGGAGACAGGGCACCGACGGTAGGACCATGGAACATGCCAAGCCTACATCGTAGGCTAGTCTACAAGATCTATAACCTAGAAATACTCAAGCATCGTGCTACTTTACTTTTTCAGGTTAAGGCAAGGCACTCCTATACGGTTGACGACGACATCGCAACTCGAGACCATGGCGCATGCATATGATAGTGGTATTTATTTTCTTAGTCTTAGGCTAGAATAGGATGTTTTTTTAAACTTAAACTCTTATTCATTTTATTTAGTCTTTTGTTGTGTCATTTTAAAGATATTTTTGAAACACATAAGTCCATGGGTGTGTTTTAAGTTAAAGGTTGTGTTTTATGGAATTTAAAGGAAGTCTTCCGCATTCAATGTTTATGGTACGTATACAGTAGCGACCTTAAATTAAGTAGAAAATTTTGGGTCGGTACAGGGTAGTTGTTTTTCCATTTCATAGTCTAGGTTGAATTCGGTTTGCATCATTAGTATAGGTTAGTATAGGTTGAATTGTATTTACATAATAAACCATAGAGTAGTATAAGACATTCATTTCACTTTTGTTCCTTTTCCTTTTTTTTTCTTTTCAATATCGTTCTTTTTCCTTTCTTTCCCTTGTATTCGTTTTCTCTTTCACAAGTAATAAAAGGGAGTGTAAGTAGCCTTTATAATCATGGCCCATTTAATGTAATTCCGCATTCCAAGATATAGTAATGACCTTAGATTAAATAGGAAAATTTTAGGGTCGTTACAATGGATCTCGTCTTCGTTACCCGACTTCGGCCGATTTTCCAACGCGTCTTCTCTCTCCTTCCTGCGGCCTTTCCATTGCCGATTTCAGTCCTATTTCTTCCTTTTTCTCTTTGTTTGTCGTCCTTCTTTCCTTCCTCGAAGTTTTGTGGCCTAAAAGTTCCTAAAACCCTATATCTAAGAACGTTTAGGAAAACCCAAATTTTCAAACTCGGTTACCGACGACGGCGCTTATGGAAAGGCACAAAACGTACCTTGAGTTATTGTGCTTTCGTTAGGATCCTTCTCGTGGTGGTAACTAATCATTTGGTGTCAGTTTTCGGGTGGTTTGGGACTCGTTGGAGAAATTGGAAACTCGTAGGCGTTTATCCAAAATCTCTCTCTTGTATTTTCTTTCTTTTCTCTGTTTGCAAGGATTCTAATAGGTTCTAGGAGTCGTGGGCTGAAGGCTGAGCGAGGTGTGGCTATCGTTTCACGTGGGATCCGCGAAACTCGACGGTCACCGAAAAACTCGCGAGTTTTCCGGCGACTGAGTTTTTTTTTTTTTCTTTTCTTTTTCATTTTCCCGGGTCGTTACATGTTTATGATACGATATATTGTGATGTGACATGTTATGTTTAGATTGTTTTGTGTGACCATTGAGGTAATTGTTGTATGAATGGCACATTATGAAATGACATACTAAAAGCATGGAGTGTTATGTTATGTTTTCTAAATTGTATGTATAGCATGTTATGAATGACATGATATCACAGTAAATGAAATGAAATATAACCTCGTTAGAATTATGCATGATATAAGAACTGAAAAATGAGAAAAGATATGACATGAATGTAAAACGATAGCGCGGTTATACTTAATAATATCGAAAATGGAAAAATATTGGGACCTCATGCATTATGTGTGCTCCTGCATTGGGAGATACCCTATTTAATCACGATGGGAAGAGGTACGATCATTATGATTTACAAAATGCTGCCGGTAGGAGTACGATTATTATGTTTTACATAATGCTGCCGGCAAGGGTACGATTATTTTGCTTTACATAATGTTGTCGTGGCGGTTACTAGTTCTAACGGGTGTCTGGCCTAAGGAGCTCCCGGAGTATGCTCGCCTGACGAGGAAAGTGGCCCAGCGGTGTGCGAACTGACTAGTGAGTCCATACTCACACGTATGGGCTGTGTGTAGAGTATATGGTACAAATCCAAGTTACCCATTAAGACAATATCGTAGGAAAATGGATTTAAATGATAGGTCCCGTCGTTGCATTCACATGTTCTTGCACTTAACCCCCAATAGTGGTACATTTTTCAGGCTAAGGCAACGCATTCATGTACGGCTGACGACGACATCGCAACTCGAGACCATGACACATGCATAGAGTAGTGATATTTATTTTCTTAGACTTGGCTAGAATATGATGTTCTTAATTTAAACCTTTGTTTATTTTATTTAGCCTTTTTTTTTGTGTCGTTTTAAAGGTGTTTTTGAAACACATAAGTCCATGACTGTGTTTTAAGATAAAGGTTACGTTTTATGGAATTTAAATGAAGTATTTTCGCATTCAATGTTTATGATATGTATACAGTAGTAAGCTTAAATTAAGTAGAAAATTTTGGGTCGTTACACACACAATATGATGATGAGTTTGAATACGCACCATATGCTGATGAAGATGTTCAGAGGCGCATGACACTATGGGGTTCCACTAACCTCCTGACGTCGCTACAGATTAACTTGACCAGAGGGTCCAGGGGGGGTGCGAGCGCCCTAGGGATTCACACTTGCAAATGTGAGTCGTGGGTAGGAAAGTACTACACATCCAATTTGTCTGAGACTAGAGGCCACCCGTATGATGTTAGAGATAGGTCCCTAAACCATGATTGCATGTGTTTGCATTTGCATGGCCCCCTATAGTGGGGCCACTTACTGAGTATTCTTCGAAATACTCAGGCCGTGTGCCACATCATTTTTCAAGTAAAGGCAACACGCACTTGTACGGAGGATGGCGACATCGCGAGCAGATCCTGTGACACGTGCATAGGGTAGATTCATATTTAAATTTCTAGGTTTAGGTTAGAATAGGTTGTTATGCATTTCATTGTTTTAAATTATTTTGTATTGCTTTTATTTTGTCTAAATAAACACGGAGGACGTGGCGGTGTTTTCGAGAGTAAAAGTTATTTTAAGAGTTTTTCGAAGTTTACGGTATGAATGATGTTCATGTAAGAGTTATATTTTCGCATTATAGATGAGTATAAGATGTTAGTAGCGACTCTAAGTATGTGGAAATTTAGGATCCTTACAGTAAAGCTTCTTATTTTTAGATATATATGTTGATTAGCCCTTTTTGCCTCTTACATGGTCAGACATGCCTCGATTCCTCTCCTTTCTCCATCTACGATCATTCACTTACATTGATTAGCCCTTTCTATCGTTGTAGATGGTCAGAATGAGCTTTGTCAAAAGCTATAGGGTTTTGTCTAGCTTGCTATTGAGAAATTCATGCCTCGATCCCTCTCCTTTCTTCATCTACGACCATTCACTTATGCTCATTAGCCTTTTCTACAGTCGTACATGGTTAGAATGTGCTTTATCAAGGAAGCCATAAGGTTTTGCCTAGCTTGCTACCGAGAAAAACATTGTTTAGGTGTAGTTGGCAAATGCAACGGTTTATGTGGTGAGGATGATTCATATCATATGGTTGATGCTTTGACAATTGGACTAAAAGTCTCGCCAAAGTTCACTCCTTCCTCCACTCCCCGTCGAGAATCCTCACCCCAGGGGTTAAATAAACGTCTCTACTCTCATCGCATCTAATCCTAATAACTTTAGTGTCTTATTATTAACTAGCACATTCATGCAGTCTTGTAAGGAAGATAACCTATAAATCATCTAAAGCATAGAATATACTATCTAAACATTTGGGCTAAGTTCAATCACCAAAAGCATAGGCACAACACCTCATTCTCTTTCCTAACATAGTGGAAACCTATAAAACAACATCCATCTTAAAAATCTCAAATCGAAGCATTAAGGTAATTTTTTATTTGATACATAGCAAAGGCTGTATAAAAGCTATGCAAATGAATTATGGAGGGTTTTTAGGTGAAGTTTAACTTTAATTCTATGTTATGTGAAAATTTGGAAAAGTAGCCCTGAAATGGGTATTTTTGGAACAGTAGCTCTAAAAGGGTAAATTGGGAATTTAACACACGAAATTCAATTTGCAATGACAAGCCTCCTAATAAACCAAATTTATAAAAATAACTCTAAAAATTGGCAATTTTAAAAAACGACCCTAAAGATTGTAAATTTAGAAAAATAGCCCAATAATTAACCAAATTGAAATATTGCCCCCTCATTGGTTTGGAATTTAGTTCATAAGATGAAAAAAATTGATTCCCATTTGGAATTTAATAAAGTAAATAAATGTATTAAAAAGAAATAAAATAAGAAAAAAAAAAAAAAAAAATATGTCTCATTCCCATTTCTCTGTAACAATAATAATTATATTTTTAATAAACAGATAAAGCTGACACAAGCGGCCTATTAGCTCAGTTGGTTAGAGCGTCGTGCTAATAACGCGAAGGTCGCAGGTTCGAAACCTTCATGGGCCAAATAAGTTTTTAACATTTTTTGTTTTAAAATTCCCATTTCTGAATTCCATTTGTTTCCTTTTCAATCCGTGTTTTAAAAAACTCCATTTGTGTGCCCCCAATTTCAATCCTCCACCATCGTCATCCATGGAGGGTTCCAACCCCCTCATCCTCAACGCTGGTTGATCGCCCTGCCTTCTTGTCCGATCCATTGGTGCTGGTAAGTCCCTATAATCAAGTTTTTTAAATTATCATTTATAATGTCACGTCTCCTGGAATCCGTTTTTTAAATTATCATTTATAATGTCACGTCTCCTGGAATCCGAATCGGAACCGGAACCGGAATCGGAATCGGAACCGGAACCGGAATCGGAATCGGAATTATCCCGCCGTCTCAAGTTTTTTAAACCTGGTGAGCTTGACTAATCACTGATTCTAAACATGATTCCATTCTCCTCATACTTAGATCACTGATTCCATTTCTGCTGCTGCCTTCTGGTATTTTGATTACTTAAGGATTATCATCATGAAGATGCAATAATAACAGTTGTTGTTGTAATTTCATAAGCTACAATGACTTTTTCGTATCATCATTTTGCTCTAGAATGTAAAGTAGTGAATATTGGGACTTCAACAACGTCAAATTTCATTTCATAAAAGGGATACAACCGCTGGAGATGCTATGCCTTCCTTTGAACATCTTCTTTCTTGACTCTGTCTTCTGTTGGAAGTGAATGGATTTTGATCTGTATTACCTTTCTTACTCCTTTCTCTCATCTATTACCTATGGAGAATATTTCCATTTGAAACCACATACGACTGTTCTTCCAAGTCATCTTTGGTATTACACTCATCCAGCTTTGCCTCTGCTACTGCCGCCATTTCAATAACCTGTTGTAGTTTCTCCTCTTTGGTCTTTCCCCATAGGACAGCATATAGCCCAACAACAATTAACAATGACCCTACAACACTGAGACAACCATGTTTTTTGTTGGCATTTGAACCCAAGTTCAATATACAATATAAACTTGTTGATCGGAACTTCTAGATACTCACGTTCCTACGTATAACTTTTCTTGAAAGAAGGTCCAGCTGAAAATAGCCACTATAATGAGCAAGAAGGGGTTGAAAACTGAGGCATAGAGAGGACCTTTCTTTTGGATACTCCAGGAGGTTAGGCAAAATGCAACCCCTGAGCACGCCACTCCCTGAAAATGTAAAACTTAGTTAGAGAGGAGAAGATTATTATGGTCATTAGTATTAATTAAGCTTTTTGTGTAGGTTGTAGTAGCAAATTGATGTGTGTTTAGTTTGAAATGGACAACATCTGCGAATCCTTTGTATTGTGAAAAGAAAAGGAATCAGTAATTGAGATTTCTTCATCAGATTCTTGATGGTCAGAGATTCTCAATTCTGTTCAGGAGAAGGTTAGTTGGAGAAGGAACAATGATACCGCATAGAGAGCACCAACAAGGCGGATTGGACTTTTCAATGACCAAGCTGCAGCTGTGTTGTGCTCAATGCCAACGGCGATTGCTCCACATTGAATGGTTGCCATGAAAGTCATGATAGCCGTGCTTGTGTAGGGAGCTGGAAACTGAGAGTTAACCCTTGCCTGCAGGAATTAACAGTAGTGTCTTAGATTTGGCTCAGCAAAAAAGAAAGAAGCGAAGTTGTTAAAGAAGCAAAGTTAAAAAACACACTGACTTGGATTACAAACCAAGCCGCCCAAGCAACAGAGCTTATGATCAAGTAGAGAGAGCCCCAGATGGCGCTGCCGCCTTGGCTGCTGGAACTTCCCCCCCTCATCATCTCGGCATACTTCCAATGAATCCCAGATTCACCCAGGTTGATGGTTTGTCCATGGTAGAACGACAGCAACATTGCCCCTCCGACGCACACAACAGTCCCCATCACCTTGGCTGCACCTGGGGTTGTCCTGATCCCCACAGATTCTTGTCTACCAAACAAGATTAATTGTATTGAAATGCAGTGCAGAAATGAGTGGCGATGATTTTAAAATGGTGAGTGAAAAGAGAAGGAAACTTTAGATACCTGAAAAGAAGAGCGAGGAGAAAAGTGGCAGCAGGCAGGACATTGGTCAATGCACATGCGATGGTGGGGGATGAATATTTTAACCCAACATAGTAAAACACTTGATTTCCTGTTGCCCTGCATGTCATGTTTATAGGATTATAGAGTAGAATCTTCTTATATTTAGTGTTTTACAAAGCTTAGCAGTGGTTTTGCTTACCCAGTTAAGGAACACAGTAGAATCTGAAACAGGATAGGCTTTGTAATCTTGGGTCTCCCTTTTCTGCACAGTCATTTGCTTGTTAATAGTATATATATACTCTTAATAACTCAAGTTATGAAGTAAAATGAGATGTAAAAAAGTAGACATACCTCTCAAACCAGTAAGCACAAGGAGCTATGGCTATGGTACCAAACATCTGCCTGTAAGCAACTAGAACCATTGGATTCATCCCAAACTCCATGGCTAACTTTGATGTAATATTCAAGCCTGCATACAGGAACTGGACAACCACCATAGCCAAGAGTGGCAACAAATCACTACCACCAGCCATAGCTCTCTCTGTTTCCCTTTCTCTTCCGAGGCTGAGTGGTTTGTGAGAGTGGAGAAGCCATTTTATATAGATGAGGAATGAAGAAGAAGAAGAAGAAGAAGAAGATGATGATGATGATCAATAACAGAAATTTCTAAATAAAAAATCTATAGCGTTGAAAAAGCAAAAGCTAACCGTGTAAAAGGAGAAGGAGAATGATGTTAAGATTGATATGTAGAAGGAAGGGTATGGGTAGGCCATTTTGCATGGCACCAAAAACAGAGCTTACTGCTTTCACCATAAAAACAGCCTTAAATTTTGTTTTTGTCCTCTTAGGCCTCATCAGATTATGTAACTTTAAGCAACTGATTTCTTTCCGCCACCATTCCCATGGAACCTGCAACATTTTCTGCTACTTGCTTCATCATGTGTTTTCTCCCAACTCTTCCTCTATATGTAAATCTTATCTGTTTGTTTGCCCATTGGTTCAAAACCATGGTAAGTTGAACAAAATAGTGAAATTTGATGAAAGTTCAGGCTGTTAAGGATATTTGACCGTTTATTAAAGGCAAATATCTTGTATTCATTTATTATTCTTTCCCTTTACTGTTCTTTCCATATTATTTGTAATTTACCATAATTCTCTATTCGGTAAATGATTATAAATAGAGAACTTTCACTATCATTTAGGTGTGATGACTTAAGTAAATATTTTCACAGGTATCTACATATTTTATGTGATACTTATCGTCATAAAGTTCAGGTTTCAAAATATCCCGCCTGCTAAGAATCAAACAAAAGAAGGTGGGATTGTGAGTAGATGCAGGTGTTGGATGATTCCATGGCTTAACCCACAGTATATTTTCCATTTTCCTTTTAAAGGCAAAAGATGAAGGTTTTGGAAAAGGAAAATGTTAGGTTGGGGTACTAAGAAGCTCCATATTGTGATTGGATTTTGTAGAAAGAAGCAAAATTGATATCTATTTGGTGAATCTACGTATTCATCACTATGAAATATTAGGCTGTAAAGGAAGAGGAGTTCTTTAGTTTTACGTTCCCCTCTCTCATGCACATGAATTATAGCAATACGTATGGGAAACACATTAGTAATGGAATTAATGGACTTCTTTTCATTTTTGTCCCTTTAACAAAAACCTTAGGTTTTACATATTTGATTGTCGTTCATAATTTTAGCATACGTGGCATCACGTAGGATAAGCTTGTATTTTGGTGAATTCAATATAGAAGTGTTTCTAGCTACGAATATAAACTTTGACCATTGTTTCTAATTTGATACCGTTTTATTTCATTCCCTTAGATTGTATAGGTGGTAGGAATTTATATAGACATATGGTGAGTTCTAAGTCGTGTAGCATATATCTGTAGCATATATCTAGTTGTTGGACTGTTTTTTTCCTAAATCAGTACACTAAGTTCGATCCAATCAGGTTTTTTCTTTGAATTGTCAAATGAAATAGATGGACATGTTTTCTTTCGACAAATTTATAAATTTTAAATTATTACAAAATTTGAAGTATATTATAAATTTTATTATTTGAAAGTCCCTAAATAAAAAAATAAATTGAAGGGATTAAAATTTTAAATATTCAAATAAGAATCGTAGGTATGGAACGATTATAAGAATGTAGCAAATTAGTTAAGTAAGTAATTAAAATAAAGAAATTTATGTGAACGGACGGATGAAACACGCCCTTTTATCTATCTGGCAAATGATAGCTTCTACTTTCCGGTTTTTTTATCACGCCTCTCTCCCTCTCTTACATTTGTTTAAAAACGTGTTTCATGTGCCCTTTTATCTATCTGGCAAATGATAGCTTCTATTTTTTCGTTTTTTTTATCACGCTTTTCTTCTTCTCTTGAATTTTTTTTCAAAAAGGAAAAGTATGCATTTATGATCAATGACGTGAGTTAGCATAGCATCATAATAGACATGTCGTCTTTCTAAAACAATCAAATCCTCCTCCATTTTCACCCATTCTCTCTTTTCTTATATACTAAATTAATAATCTAAAAAATATTTAAAATGCATAAAAATAATATATACTTCCAACTTTTTTTAAAATGCATAAAAATAATACATACTTCCAACTTTTTTTTAAAATGCATAAAAATAATATATACTTCCAACTTTTTTTTAAAATGCATTTCAAATGGAAATTGTATTTTGTTTTAAAATGCATTTCAAGTGGAAATTGTATTTTGTTTTAAAATGCATTTCAAGTGGAAATTGTATTTTGTTTTAAAATGCATTTCAAATGGAAATTGTATTTTGTTTTAAAAATACACTTAAATCTTAATAAGAAAGATAACCATTAATAGTTTTTAAATTCTAAAAAAAAAAATTAAAAAAATTAAAAAAATTAAAAAAATACCCATACTTAATACTATATTTATAAAATATTACTAAAATTTTAAAAAGTATCATTAACCTCTTTTACTATAAAAAAATTCTTAACATCTATATATGGACGAAAACCTTATATTGTTACCTCATATTTTATATCTCAATTTTTTAAGGTTACTTTTTTTGAAAATTTGTACCATAAAAGTATTTCTCAATTTTTAAAAAGAAGTTTAAAAACATTTAGTTTTTAACAAAAGATATATATATTTAAAGTTTGAAGGTGTTGAAGAAATTTTAAAAAATTGTAAAATTTTTTTAAAAATTTAATGGTATTTTGTAAACATTTTTGAAATTTAAAGGGTATTTTTGAAACATCTTAAAAGTTCAAAGATATTTTTTTAGGACTTTTTAAAAGTTTATCGATATTAATCCGAACCCAAATTTTTTTTTTATAAAATATATTAAGATGATTAACGTCATCCTATGTCCATTAATGTGGTAATTGGATAGGTTTGATTTCAGCTTTATACGATATTATTTTATTATTTCATTTTAAGGATGAAAAAATATCTTAATTTTTCGTACTTGGATAATAGGAATAAACTAACCGACAATAATTCATATATTTTATATTATTTTTAAATATATTATTTATAATATGCAAAGGTCTATTGATATATTTTATAATATTTTATAATATTTTATAATATTTTATAATATTTTATAATATTTTATAATATTTTATAATATTTTTAAACACATTATTTATAATATGAATAAACTAACCAACAACCCTCCATATATTTTATACTATTTTAAATGAACCATTATCCATAAGTTTGGTAACAACAACAAATAATAATAAAGAAAAAAAAAAAACTCATCACTCTCTTTACCAATTTCTCATAACTCCTCAAATATCTCTCATCAACACCTCAACCAATCCGGAATGTATTAGTGGTTCTACACATTTAGAGGTTTCACCCTGTTATCATTTTAAGTCATATGTCATATCTCTCTTTTTTTTTTTATCCAATCATTTAGATTTTAGGTACCATCTTGTGTTACAAGAAATCAGAATCAGATCTTCTCTTCCTTTATCCAATTATTTAGAATCAGATCTCTCTACTTTATAAATCATGTTAGAATCAATAAGAGTTTAGTTATCATTATTATATGAGTTTCAGTAAATCACTCCCAATAGCCAAAGAATCTATTAAAAATTGGCCAAGAATATCTGTCAAGAGAATTAAACGGCTAAGAATTAAAATAAATGGGAAGATTTTGTGAACGGAATTAAAATAAATGGGAAGATTTTGTGAACGGAATTAAAATAAGAAGAGATGGTAAAAGGGAAGCCAAATTAAAAAATAAAATAGAGTAAAGATGTGGAAAAAAGAAAATCTAATAGAGTAAATACAAATAGTAAAAGGGAAGATTTGAGGAACATAATTAAAGGAAAGAACATAAGAAATATGAGGGCTAAGAAATCTATCAAATTGTTTTATATAACAGTTACAATGTACAACTTTCCAAGATTCTACTCAAGCAAAATCTTTAATGCTGGGATGAAGTTTAATGTATGTACTATTCTAAAATTTAGAGAATTGAACTTGAAATTGATGTCATGGATTCATATAGGTTGACTTGGATACCAAGGATAAAATCGAACTTTAATTAAGAATGAATTGATGACACCAGCCTAAGCTAATCAAGTAAGTGCTTACTATTGGCATGATTATATTTAATGTTGGCACGTGCTCTATGGTTCTACACGTGTCATAAATTTGATATATGTCAATTGTTTATGAATCAATATGACTATGATATGTTATGTATGTATTATGATAGGTGAATGATATGATAACTCTTACGTTATAATGTGTTCAATGATATGTGTGAGATACGATATGAGAAGGATGCGATAAACGTAATGTAATTATATGACTAAGATATGATGGATATAACAATATGGTTAGGATACGTTCCTATAACAGCATGACTAGGATATGTCCCTATAACGGTATGACTAGGATACGTTCATGAAACGATATGGTTAGGATGCGATCCTGTAACGGTAAGACTAGGATACATTCATGACACGATAAGATTTAGGATACGTTGGGAAACGATATGACTATGAGGATATGGCCATGATAGATTGATAAAACAATACGAAAAAGTTATGTATAGAAAAACATTATGGTCATGATAGACTGATAAAACGACACGATAAAGTTGTGTATAGAAAAAGTTATGGTTATGATAAATTGATAAAATGATACGATAAGGTTATGTATAGAAAAATGTTACGGTAATGATAGATTGATAAAACGATACAGTTGTTGGATTGGTATGGCAACCCTAGAGGGGGTGAATAGGATTTTACCCATCAAAGTGTTTAAACGTGATTAAGTTTTCTAATGATATAAATTTTTTTACAAATTAGTAGAAGATGATAATTACTAGAACAAAATAATTGAAGTCAAAACAATAATGAAGTAGAACATGCAATAAATCACAATAATAATTTTGAAATTATAGGAAAGAGTTAGAAAATATGACACCGTAGTTTTATAGTGCTTCGGTCAAACTCGACCTACTCCACTCCCCAAGCGCCTCTTGGAAATTTGAATAAAGAACTTTCTTGACTCTTTCTACGGGTCAGAGCCAAACCGCTACACCGCTCTTTTTACGAGTTCAAGACCAAACTCAATCATTTCCACGACGCAGGATCAAACCGGTACAAGTATTTGAATTTTGATAGTAACACACCACAACTCTCTCAAAGAGTAAATTTACAATTTGAAGCACTCACAACTATTTTCTCACCATACAATAAAAAAAATCTCTCTAAAAAATAAGATGAATAAAAATAAATGAGTATTGGAGAATTTATGGAAGTTTGTATTTAAAATGTGAGAAAGATGAGTTTATATAGGGAAGAAAAGTGGCCAAATGTAAGAATTAATACATTTGATTGTGTTAAAAATAATGGAAGGTGGAGATTAAAAGTAAGTAAATAAGAAAATTTTCCAAATTTATTTATTTAATTTTTTTAATATAATAATAATAAAAAGTTACGTGAGTAACGGTCAAATGAAAAATTCAAAATTTATTATAAATATAATAATAAAAACTACGTGAGTAACTACCAAAATTTTAAAATATAATAATATAATATTAGTAATAATAAAAATAGTGAGTAACGGTTAGATTCAAATTTATATTTTATAAAAATAATTTTATTTAGAAATATAATAATAAGAAAAACTCTACTATTTGTTTGTTATTCCCCCAAAGTGATAAGGGTCATACTTTGATATACTTTGATTTATCCATCATTTTGATTTTGCTGCCACATCATCACGTCGGGTATGTTGTCTCGACTGTAATTTCTTCGTTTTAGCTCTGATTTGAATAATTAAAAAGTCGTTGAAATCATTATTCTCAACCTTATAATGTAAACCGTTCAAAATATTGAAAATAGTTAATAATTAAAAGTATGTTTGTTATTATCAAAACATCAATCAATTAATTGATTGAAATTAATTAAAGTGAGACGAAGGGCCAAAAACCAACAATATCCCCATTTTGATGATGACAAACCATTTCGAACCATTTCAAGAAAAAATTCATAAAAACTAAGGTAATACAATCCATGTAATAATATCAATATATGCTAATATATTATCATAAATTTCACTCAAGAGCATATTCTCTCCCTATTAATATGTCTCAAAGAAATTATGAAACATACAAGGGAATGATTCATAAATTATAAAACAACAAATTTAGACCATATTTTTCTTAATTTTCTCCCATTTGTAATCATAAAAAATAACAATTGAAAAATTGAAAAATAATACAGGAAGAATGACGAACGAGCTCCCCTAAAAACATGTCTTTAAAAATTATAACCAAAATTATACAATTCAAACTATATCACAACGAATAATACTAAGCTTAAGCCTATTTTTGCAAAAAATTTCTTCATTTAACGAGCTTGGTGAAAATATGGGTTAGTTGATTATTAGAGTTTACAAAATAAAAAATAATATGTCCATTTTGCACGTGCTTTCCAATAAAATGATGTCTAATGTTAATATGTTTAGTTCTAGAGTGATGAATTGATAGCACTTGTATTATCACAAGATATAGGCACACTATCAAATTTTAATCCAAAATCACAAAGAGTTTGTTTCATCTAAAGAATTTGAGCACAACAATTGGCAATTGCAATTTATTCTGCTTCGGTAGTAGATAATGCAACTGAATTTTGCTTTTTACTAAACTAAGAAACTAGTAAACTACTAAGAAATTGACAAGTTCCACTAGTACTTTTACGATCAAGCAAGCTTCCGGCATANAGAATATCCTACCAATTTAAATTCAACATTTCTAGGATACCACAATCCTAAATCAATAGTTCCAAGCAAATATTTAAATATTCTTTTAATGACATGTAAATGAGATTCCTTAGAACAAGATTGAAACCTAGCACAAATACATACACTAAACATAACATCGGGTNCATAATATCGGGTCTACTAGCGGTCAAGTAAAGTAAAGATCCAACCATACCTCGATAAGCTTTAATATTCACACTTTTACCTTTTTCATCCTTGTCAAGCTTACGGGATGTGCTCATGGGNTTGTTTGATTTGAAGTCCAAGAAAGAAACTAAGTTCTCCCATCATACTCATCTCAAACTCACTATGCATACATTTAGAAAATTCTTCACATAAAGAAGGATTAGTAGAACCAAATATGATATCGTCCACATATATTTGCACTATAGCCTATCCTTTTCTTTAATCTTAATAAAGAGTGTAGTGTCGAGTTTGCCCATTTTAAAATCATTCCCGATAAGAAAATTACTAAGTCTATCATACCAAGCTCTTGGAGCTTGTTTTAAGCCATAAAGAGCCCTTTTCAACTTATAGACATGATGAGTAAATTCAACATTTTCAAATATGGGAGGTTGTTCTACATAAACTTCCTCCATAATATAACCATTCAAAAATACACTTCTCACATCCATTTGATACAATACAAAATTTTTGTAAGAAGCAAAAACAAGTAACATTCTAATAGCTTCTAATCTAGCAACAGTTGCAAAAGTTTCTTCATAATCTATGTCTTCCTCTTGACAATAACCTTGAGCTACAATCCTAGCTTTATTTCTAATGATATTCCCATTTTCATCCATTTTATTTCTAAAAACCCATCTGGTTTGAATAATAGAAGTATTAGAGGGACTAATTTCCAAACTTTGTTCCTTTCCAATTGATTTAGTTATTCTTGAATAGCTAAAATCCAAAACTCATCATTTTCGGCATCCTTAAGACTTTTTGGTTCAATTTGAGAAACAAAAACAAGATTATTAAATAAATTAATAGAAGAACGAGTTTTCACACCTTGTTCGAGATCACCAAGAATCAAGTCCTTGGGATGAGATAAGACATACCTCCATTCTTTTGGCATTAATGAGTAACCTTCCTCCTTTAACCTCACCTCTTCTCTACTTTAAACAATTTCTTTAACTTTGTCACTAACAAGTAAAACTCCAAAATTTCTTTCTAAATCATCCCTACAAATAGACTCATTAGAAATATTATTGCAAGATTTATCAAATACCACCTACATAGATTCCTTAATAACTAAAGTTCTCTGATTGAAAACTCTATCAGCTTTACTAGTAGATGAATAACCAAGAAAAATACCCATATCCGTTTTTTAATCAAATTTTCCAAGTTTTTTAATCAAATTACCCATATGCCTAATTAAAACTCTATTTAAAATATAACAAACCGTATTAACTGTTTCCGCCCAAAAATATTTAGGTAAATCGTACTCATCTAACATTGATGTAGCAAATTCTTGTAAAATACCATTTTTCCTTTCAACCACACAGTTTTGTTGAGGAGTACTTGGAGAGGAGAAGTCATGATAAAAACCATTATCTTCACCAAAATTTTAAAAGGCAACACTATCAAATTCTCCCATTCCTAATTTTAGTAATTAAAAACTCTTTTTCATTTTGAAATCTTTTTACAAAACTAGCAAATCTTTTCAAAACATCATTCTTATGTTTTATCATCAAAACCCAATCTTGAAAAATCATCAACTATTGTGACATGTTGTATGCTGTGATACTTTGTTAGGCATTGGATGTGGGGTTTGGTAGCTCATTGTTGCCCTTTGTGAGTTGAACAATTTGCTATGTGCTAATTAACATAAGTCATGAATTACGTAGACTATATGGTGTACCGTTTTACTAGTCACCCATAGGGGTTGAGGGTAATCATAGTATACTATTGTGGTAACCCATCAGAGGTGCTTAGTGGGACGAGCCATGGCCATTTTACTGATCCAGCCCGAGCGGCGTAGTGACATGTAGTTACTGTTCCTAAGACAAGTAGTTACTGACCCGACCTAGCGAGGCGTAGTGGCAGGTAGTTACTGATCTTAGGAACAGTTAGATGTTGCCAGACACCACTAGGTCTCTGATTAGTGACAATTCGAGCACATAGCTTAAGATCCCATGAATAGGGCTAAGTCCAACAAGAGCTTACAAGTAGGTTGCTTATTGAGTATTTTTATATACTCATTCCATGTTGTTTCTATTTTTCAAGTGAAAAGTAGGTCCGGGTCGGTGGCGGGAATGTGCGGAGCCGTGCCGTTGCAGAAGAGGCCCTTAGATTGAGTCCTCTCCTCCCATGTCGTTTTGGTTATGATTTTGATATTTTGGAAAAATACGTGATATTTTGTAACCATTTTCTTTTGATGTAACTCCGCAAATTCTCGTTGTGTGTTTTGTAGTATTTTTTATTTTGAAATGTATATTAGGCAACTTTTTATTTTTTAGTCTCCTGTCCTATCAAAAGAAGTATTGAAAGGATTTTACTCTTGAGTCCACGTGGCGACTCGTGATTCGATGCGTCGGAGAGCGGTCGTTACAGTTTGGTATCAGAGCCTTAGGTTGGTAGGTCCTGAGACCCTCATTAACTAGAGTGTCAGTTGGGTCCTCTGCAGCTCGGCTCGTAGCCACGTTCATGATTAGAGATAGGTCCCTAATTCATGATTGCATGTGTTTGCCTTAGCATGGCCCCTATAGTGGGGTCACTTACTGAGTATTTCTTTGAAATACAAATACTCAGGTCGTGTGCCATATTATTTTTCAGGTAAAGGCAAGACTCCCATGTACGATTGACGGTGGCATCATGATCAGAGACTGTGGCGCGTGCATAGGATATTTGCATGATCAGAGACTGTGGCGTGTGCATAGGATATTTGCATGATCAGAGATTGTGGCGCGTGCATAGGATATTTGCATATTTAAAATTCCTAGATTTTGTTAGGATAGGGTGCTTGCATTTCATTTATTTAAATTATTTAATTTGTAATAGTTTTTATCTTATTTTGAACTCCAGTATGATGTTTGAAACACGTAAGTCCGGCGGTGTTTTCTAATGTTTTAACCTATTCTGAAGGTTTTAAATTTTTCCGCTAATAAAGATGAGCATTTCTTAGAGTTATATTCTATATTAGAGATGAGCATGAGACGTTAGTGGTGACTCCAGATATGTGAAAATTTAGGGTCGTTACAATCTCTTAGGTCGAGGTTTTATCAGGCCAAATGTGTCACCATGGGGGGCCCAGTACTGTTTGTCAAGAAGAAAGACGGGACCTTGATATTGTGCATTGACTACAGAGCATTGAATAAAGTAACAATAAAAAAAAAAATACCTATTGCCTCGCATTGATGATTTGTTTGACCAACTACAAGGTGCATCAGTATTTTCAAAGATCGACATGCGATTAGGGTACCACCAGTTGAGGATCAAAGAAGGCAACATCCCCAAGACGGCTTTAAGGACTTCCTGGATACGTTTGTCATAGTATTCATTGATGACATATTAGTATACTCCAAGACCAACGGAGAGCACGAAGCATTTACGTCAAGTGCTGTCAAGGCTAAGTGTGAATTCTGGTTACAAGAACTGACCTTCTTGGGACATGTTGTGTTTGGAAAGGGCATATCAATGGATCCAACCAAAGTTGAGGCAATTATAGATTGGCCCCGACCTACCTCAGTAACCAAAGTGAGGAGCTTCTTAAGTTTAGAAGCATACTATAGAAGATGTATTCAGGATTTCTCCAAAATAACCATGTAACAACCCAGGCCCACCGCTAGCAAATATTGTCCTCTTTGGGCTTTCCCTTTCGGGCTTCCCCTCAAGGCTTTAAAACGTGTCTGCTAGGGGAAGGTTTTCACGCCCTTATAAATGGTGGTTTGTTCTCCTCCCCAACCAATGTGAGACATCACAATCGACCCCCTTTAGGGACCAGCGTCCTCGCTGGCACTCTTTCCTTCCTCCAATCGATGTGGGACCGCCCCCAAATCCACCCCCCTTTGGGGCCCAACGTTCTTACTGGCACACCGCCTCGTGTCTACCCCCCTTCGGGGAACAGCGAGAAGGCTGACACATCATCCGGTGTCTGGCTCTGATACCATTAGTAACGGCCCAAATTCACCTCTAGCAAATATTGTCCTCTTTGGGCTTTCCCTTTCGGGCTTCCCCTCGAGGCTTTAAAACGCGTCTGTTAGGGGAACGTTTCCACACCCTTATAAATGGTAGTTTTTTCTCCTCCCCAACCAATGTGGGATATCACAAACCGCCAGTCTCATCAACTAACGAGGAAAGGAAAGGCGTTCTCGTTGGACAGTGCATGTGAGCAAAGTTTCAAGGAACTCAAGCACCGGCTGGTTACAGCGCCGGTACTTGCAATACCAGATAGCTCAGGCAATTTTGTGGTTTATAGCGATGCGTCAGGGAAGGACCTAGGTTGTGTCCTGATGCGAAACAGCAAGGTCATAGCCTACGCTTTGAGGCAGTTAAAGGATTACGAGAGAAACTACCCGACGCATGACTGGAGTTAGCTGCCATAGTATTTTCTTTGAAGATATGATGACATTACCTATCGGTCTTTTCGACGTCCTAGAGAGAGTTGGTCCTGTGGTGTACCGACTAGCCTTGCCTCCTGCTCTAGCTGCTATTCACAACGTGTTCCACGTGTCTATGTTGCGTAATTACACCCCAGATCCTTTTCATGTGATAGAGTATGCAAATCTTCCTTTGAGGGAGAACTTAAGTTACGAGGAGGAGCCCATCGAGATTGTAGCCACAAAAATACAGAAGCTTATAAACAAGGAGATATCGCTTGTCAAGGTGGTATGGAATAACCATCACGTTGAGGAAGTAACTTGGGAGTTAGAGAGCGAGATGAGGGTCAAGTACCCCGTGTTGTTCTGGGATTAGGAACTTTTGGGGATGAAAGTTCTTAACAGGGGGAAGATGGTAAGAGTCGTACCACTGGAATGAGAAGAGAGAAAGGCCAGTTGTACCTCCATTTTAGGGTTTAAAAAAAAAACAGAGGAGAGAGTTGAAGGTGGGAGCGAACAGGAGGAAGAAGGTGGAACAAAAGAGACGGACGACAAAACTTGAAGCACTCGTCAGCGACGGTGTTGGGCTGAATGGCTCAGAAAGGGAGAACTCCGATGGTAAGCTCTAGTGGTGTAATTTTCGTCATTTCTTTCCAAAACCCTAATACATTTCACTGGGTCGGTGTACCTAGGCTATGGTCTAGGGAAGTTGGTAAGTCTTCGTGAAGAAGAACACATGGGGTGCTGAGAGGGAAGAAAGATCGAGAAGGAGGTGGAAAGAAGAGGCCGAAATCGTGGGGCATGACATGACCCGACCCGTTGGACCGACCCGACCCGACTCACCTGTACAAAATCGAAACCCGAACTTTTTCTTCCATTTCACACAATTTGATTCATCTTTATTCAACTTTAGGTACTTGTCTCACACATCCCATAATGCCTCATTTATAGGAAAATTCCAATTAGCTTAGTCAAGTGGATACTTGAAGACTCGATAAAGTTTCAGGAAGTCTACGATCAGGTAAGTAACCACATGGAGCAAGTTTCTAAGTAATGCTTGTAGGAGTCGGTTTGGATTTGTGGACAAACAATTTAGTACCATACTTAGGGTGGATAAATTTAGTTCATGAGAGTGGTACTTCAATAGTGTGATGGGTTATACCTTGATTGTAGTTACAGTTATATAGTTTCCTTTGGCATGAATGTGAAATCTCTAATAGGCGTTTGGAATTGTATGCTTTTTAGTATGTTGCGCTAGATGGTTATTACGTGATTAGCATGGTGACGTGTTGTATGCCATGATACTTTGTTAGGCATTGAATGTGGGGTTTGGGTAGCCTATTGTTGCCCTTTGTGAGTTGAACCATTTGTTATGTGCTAATTAACATAAGTCATGAATTACGTAAACTATATGCTGTACCGTTTTACTAGTCACCAATAGGGAGTTGAGGGTAATCATGTATGCTATAGTGGTAACCCGTCAGAGGTGCTTAGTGGGACGAGCCATGACCTTTTTACTGATCCAGCCCAAGCGACGTAGTGACAGGTAGTTACTGTTCCTAAGACAAGTAGTTTTACTGATATGAGCCGACAGGGGCGTAAGACAGGTAGTTACTGTTCCTAAGACAGGTAGTTTTACTGATATGAGTCGACAGGGGCGTAAGACAGGTAGTTACTGACCCGGCCTAGCGAGGCATAGTACCAGGTAGTTACTAATCTTAGGAATAGTTAGATGTTGCCAGACACCACTAGGTCTCTGATTAGTGACAGTTCGAGCACATAGCTTAAGAATCCATGAATAGAGCTAAGTCCGACAAGAGCTTACAAGTAGGTTTCTTTCTGAGTAATTTTGTATACTCATTCCATGTTATTTCTATTTTTAGGTGAAAAGTAGGTCCGGGTTGGTGGCGGGAATGTGCAGAGCCGTGCAGCCCCAAAAGAGGCCCTTAGATTGAGTCCTCTCCTCCCATGTCGTTTTGATTATGATTGTTATGGTTTTAGAAAAACACGTGATATTTTGTAACCGCTTTCTTTTTATGTTACTCCGCAGATTCTCGTTATGTGTTTGTATTATTTTCGATTTTGAAATGTATATCAGCCCACTTTTAATATTTTAGTCCCTTGTTTTGTCAAAAGAAGTATTTGAAAGACTTTTACTCTTGAGTCCACGTGGCGGCTCGTGATTCGATGCGTCAGAGAGCGGTCGTTACAATTTATTTATTATTTTTTGTATTTTTCTTTTGTTATTACCGATTGAATTTTTTTATAACCAAAATTTGAATCAAGTTGCAGGTTAACATTTTTTGGTTAGGTCAGCATGACCAACCCAAAAATAGAATTACAATCAGACAGAACTCTACCTTACTTTTAAGATTATTACGAAAAAGAGAACATTTGACGTTTGGAATAGAAGTTAATAATGTGGTGTGACTCGTGAATGTTTAATATTTGAGTTTAATATAATTTTAGTTATTAATGTAAGATTGAAATATATAATATATATATATATCCAAGAATCCATTAAAGTAATGAATTATGATTTATTTGGTATTCAAATCATTTCTTTACCATTAATAAGAATAAATAATAAATACCAATAAAAAAATAATTCATAAATAGTTTTATTCAATTAATGCTTACAAAATTGGTAATACAACTCACTTCATGATTTGTCGTTATGCATAACTACACTTTTATAATCTCAAACTTGATGGTATGAATTTGTTTTTTTCCTCCTTATATTATAATCATAAATTATTCATTAAAATATTATTTCCATTTATGCCCTCAATTATCTCGTAAAATAGGGGTTTTGTAAGGACTTGCCCTCGAGCGAAGTATGGAATGGGAGAAAGACATTCCTTTTCCGATCTCGCCCTATGGACATCTCTAACTCGGCTTCTCCTTTTCTATTTTAATTCTTATCAGTAAAATTTTTTATCGGGACTTTTTCATAATTTATATATATATATATTTTATATAATCTCTACTAAAAATAAAAATGGGAAGGAAAAATATAATACAAACATATTTTTAGTATAATTTAAATGGAGATTTAAAGTGGAGGCTAAAATAGTATTTTAACTATTGTTAAAATAATAATAATAATAATAAATAAATAAATAAATAAATAAAAAGTTGAAGACGAATGATTTGGGCCGGGAAATGTTATCCAAAACGGATGCGATTTTAAAAAAAAAAAGTATAAAAATAATTTGGCGTTTTGATGCGAACTTTCCAACAACCACCATCTTCAGCGTCTCTACTAAGCAATTTCATTCTTTGTTTTTTCCTCTCTGATAATCTCTGATCGTCTTTTACTGCGTACACAGTTCGTAAGACTGGTTCTTGCGTTTTTGTATTCTTCTTCTTCAATCTTCACAGGTAATCAATCAATCATGGCCGTATTCCCCTTTCCTTCTGAGGGTTTTCCCACCCCCCTCTTCTGTGTTTTTTTTTCTTATGTATCCACTTTCTTTCATTTCAATTTCTCTGCCTATTTTGGTATGTTCTTTAATGATTTTTGTTTCTGATCATTCTGAAGGGGTCTGATTCACTGACAATTTAACTTTCCATCTCGATCGGGAGTTAATTCTTTGCCTTAAGAGTGTTTTTCCTTGTTTTTAGCTTCAGAGGTGATGAATCTGCTGGATGGTTTGGTTTTTATCTTCGACTTTACATGGATCATTACTTTTATTCTATTGTCATGTTGTTCTAAGAACTGCGTGGCTTTTTGTTCTGCGATTTGTTCGACTCCCTAGGTATTTCGATGGGAATTAGTGTTGTAAATTTCATTTTTCTTTGATTCTGTGGGTACAACTAGTGAACTCAAGACTGGATACATACTCTTTTTTGGATCCCTAATTTTGTGTTGTAAAATTTATAATTAACTTTGAGCTACCAATCGGATTCAAAGAGAAGAAGAAGAAGATTGTTTCTGCTGAGAGTTAAGCACTTAGGTTTTTATGTTGCAGACTGTTGGGGGCAATTTTCCCTTTGGAATCCTCTCTGTAGTTGTGGTGTTACCAAGCAATAGATCTTCGTTAAATGGGGTCGGAAGGGCCTCCATCGGTGACGATTCATGTAACAGGATTCAAGAAGTTCCATGGAGTTTCTGCGAATCCAACAGAGACGATAGTGAACAACCTGAAGAAGTATATGGAGAAGAATGGTTTGGCAGAAGGTGTAACTCTTGGGAGTTGCAGCATTCTTGAGACTGCTGGGGATGGAGCTCTTGATTCACTACTTAACATGTTGCAATCTGCAGTAGAGGAGAAGGGTTGTTCCGAACCTACTAATAATTCCAGAAGAATCATCTGGGTCAGTTATTCCTGTCCCTTCCTCTAACCTTTCTCTCTTTAGTGCTTACTATCTGCTCGTCATTAGTTCTTTTGGTTGGGGAGGAGAACGAAACACCCTTTATAAGGGTGTAAAAACATCTCCCAAGCAGACGCGTTTTAAAAACCTTGAGGGGAAACCCAAAAAGAAAAGCCCAAGGAGGACAATCATTTGGTGTTGGAGGAAGAAATTAGAAGAAAAGGAAAGGGAGGTTGGGTTTGTATAAGATCATAAGCATTGAATTGACATTATCTTATACAATAAAGATAAATGCATCATAGTTTCTGAATCTATGCATTAATCTGCCTTCATTTGCCATTTCCTTCGCATTACAATGGCTTTTTACAAGTTTGTGCATTGCATTATGTTAATACTGTATCTAAGTTATCATATCACTATTCTTTCTTCAGCTTCACTTGGGAGTTAATAGTGGTGCCTCTAGGTTTGCTATTGAACATCAAGCCTATAACGAAGCCACGTTCTGTTGTCCTGATGAGTTGGGATGGAAACCTAAAGTACGTGTATCTATCTATCTATCTATCTATCTCATAGGCTGGGTGGAGGAGTTTAGTTTAGTTGGCTTGACCATCTATTTAACTGCAAGTTTGATATTCTGTTATTACTTTCATCTGCTGCAGAGAGTTCCTATCGTACCTGAGGACGGTCAAATTTCAAGAGTACGAGAGGTATCATGAAATTTCACTNTTTTTTTTTTTTTTTTTTTTTTTTTTACTATAGATTACCATTTCTTTTAAAATATTAGCATCTGTTAAAATACATTTATGCACATCTCTTGAACACATTGCACAGTGTTCGTTTATTTCAGTACGTCCTCACCTTATCATATATTACAAATATCATTAAGTAAGAGCATAGATGGGTGAAAATATTGAAATGTAATTTTAAATAATGTACTTGTTTACATAATGACATCTCATTGTGTCACAACATCGAAACATTATAACAAGTTGAGTTTAATCGAGGAAGATTGCAAAGGCATAACCATAAACTTATAGAAACTATAGCACATTTTTGCTGGTTCTTAACTCTTGATGCAAATCATTAAAGTTTTTCTTTTCTTTTTTTTTTTTCCTGATTCCTTTACCCATCTATGCCCTGCAGACTTCTCTTCCAGTGGAGGAAATAACCAAGGCATTGGCGAAGAAGGGATATGAAGTGATGACTTCAAACGATGCTGGTCGCTTTGTGTGCAATTATGTGTACTATCATTCCCTCCGCTGCGCCCAAGAGAATGGCATCAAATCACTATTTGTTCATGTCCCTCTATTCGAAACCATAGATGAAGACACCCAGATGCAATTTATTGCTTCCTTGTTACAGGTTCTGGCATCAAGTTATTAGGCAACCAATGTATAGTATTGGGGTGATTCCTGCTTGTCAAGATGCTTGAATGAAATAAATAATCACATGCTATACAAGGGGGGCTAATATATGTAGGCCCGAGAAGGCATTCATATGTTCTTTGTACTCATTTCTGTCGAGATCAACAACATTTGGAACTGACCATGCCTGTTTTATGAATGAAATGTTGAGTTTGCTAGTGAAAAGATCTTGGAATTAGGTGTTCTTTTATTTGCTTCATTAACTCTCCTCATATTACATTATGTCAGTGCCGATCTCGAACGAGTTTAGAGCACCATAATCTCCACATAAGTGGTGCAACTAAATGCTAAAACATTAACAGAGGACAAGTTAAAGACAGTCATGTGTTGAAGAATATGGTACTTGAAAGGAAAGCAGAGGAAGGCTCATAGTCTAGATGTGAAGGACACCAAATTTGAAGAAATTGGTGCTTTATATATAGAGTAGGAGGTTAAAAACAAGAGAAGCCGAGTAGACTTGTACCAGTAACTGATTCGTGGATTATCCCCAATCTACAAAAGGGAGAGGTGGGTAACCACCCTCTGGAGGAGGCATCAATGATGGAGGTAAATTTCCCCATGATGTTCTCAATCTATCTAAACTACCTGAGATCAAACGCAAGCATAGAAAGTTGAAAAATATGAAAGATTAGAGGGCCATCAAATCCTGGGATAAAAGATTCAAATGTGTAGTAGAACGCAGAATGCTTTACAGATACAAAAAACAATGATGGATTCTGTTCAAACAAAGAATGATTTGCAGATGCATAACAAGCAGTAAGAGAGTTCAAGTAAATGATGTATGTAATGTAATGATCCACTCAAAATTTAACCAACATCACCATCTTATGAATGAACAAATAAAATATGGAACACAAAACCATGTGATGATTTCAGTTCCAAGTTACCTGTCAACGAACTGCCCTCCATGAATTGGTTCACCGGAACATTTGGGGCTTGATTATTCTCCGGAAAACCTGTGATTTTTATATTGAATCAGAGCGGAAATGGATCGAAATAAATAGCATTAGGTTTCGAATTTCGCATTGGGTTGTTGAGACAGAGTAAGGTAGGGTTTAGGGTTAACCTGCAATCGGGTGCGAACTGGAGTACTGCGGATTGTTGTTGGAGTGAAAATAGTTGCAAGAATCACCGTAGTGGCAAAAGCCCTTTGGAATGGTGGAGAGCAAAGAATGAAATCGGAAAAAGCAAGAGTTAGGTTAAATAGAAAGAAGAACATACCGTAGTGAGGAATCGGTTAGAGAGGCGTGTTGGAAAGGCATGAGAGAGAGGTTGATTGGAGTCTGCAAGGAAGAGGAAGAGGGAAGAGGAAGAGAGAGAGAGAGTTAGGAAGAGAGGAGGAGGAGGAGAAAGCAGAGAGACGGAGGAGGAGGAGAAAGCAGAGAGACGGAGGAGGAGGAGAAAGCAGAGAGACGGAGGAGGAGGAGAAAGCAGAGAGACGGAGGAGGAGGAGAAAGCAGAGAGACGGAGGAGGAGGAGAAAGCAGAGAGACGGAGGAGGAGGAGAAAGCAGAGAGACGGAGGAGGAGGAGAAAGCAGAGAGACGGAGGAGGAGGAGAAAGCAGAGAGACGGAGGAGGAGGAGAAAGCAGAGAGACGGAGGAGGAGGAGAAAGCAGAGAGACGGAGGAGGAGGAGAAAGCAGAGAGACGGAGGAGGAGGAGGACCTCACCTCTGAAGGAGTCGAACCAGAGAGCTTTGGCCTTGTGATGGGAGAGGCTTTGAAGATGGCGCTTTCGAGCAAACGGAGTGTCTTGGAATTGCTTCTCGCAGTAGTCGCAGTAATATTTTCCGAGTGGCATCTTCTTTCTTTCTTCTGCTTCTTCTTTCTTCTCTTCTTCCTCCAAATTAAACAACAAAAAGCAACGATTCACCTCTTATACCCATGGATCTACGGGTCTATGAACCATTTTTTTTCCGACCCATATCGTTAGTCACAACTTTGATTTGAAAATGTACTTTCTATCTTCTCTATATTCTCTATGTACATATCTGTAGTCATCAATATAAATCCTTTAGCCAGAGTTCTCCTTTCATTTTCTCTATCCTGTTCTTTATGTTCAGTGTGTGCGTTGTTGTGCGATCCTAACAACTGGTATCAGAGCCAAGTTGAATTCACCACGATCTGTGAATATGGAAAGTTCAAAAATTGGAATTGAGAAGTTCAATGGATCCGATTTCAGTTTCTGGAAAATGCAGATTGAAGATTATCTGTATTAGAAAGGTCTTCACGAACCCCTGTTGGGGGTGAAGCCGGATACCATGACCACGGAACAGTGGAAGCTCAAGGATCGACAAACCTTAGGGTTCATTCAGTTGATGCTATCTAGAAACGTGGCGTTCAACATCATCAAGGAGAAAACAACGTCAGATCTGTTGAAGGCATTATCGAATATGTTCGAAAACCGTCGGCTATGAACAAGGTGTATTTGATGCAGAGATTGTTCAATCTATAGATGCCTGAAGGTGGATCTGTTGTTGATCATATAAATGAACAATATGATCGTAAGTCAATTGAGTTTGGTAGAAATTAATTTCGATGATGAAATTAAAGCATTCATTTTGATGTCATCTTTACCGAGTCGTGGGATACTGTTGTTGTCGTAATCAGCAGTTCCCGAGGATCTGATAAACTGAAGTTTGATGAAATTTGAGATGTAGTTCTCAACGAAGGTATTCGCAAACGAAAAATTGGAAATTCATCTGGTAGTACTCTCAGTGTTGACCAACGGGGAAGAAGTAAACCGAATAGCCCAAACAAAGGACGATCAAAATCAAAGAACCGAGAAAAATCTTCAAATAGACCAAACGTAACATGTTGGAATTGGGGAGAAAAAAATCACTTTCGGACAGATTGTACAAGTCCAAAGAAGAAGCAGAATCACAAATCTGTAGATGATGATTGTACCAGAAAAATAAAATAAAATAAAATAATAATAATAATAATAATAATAATAATAATAAATAAATAAATAAATAAATAACTAATAAAAATATATAAATAAATAAATAAAAACATCCGGTAATAGATCCCTCTTCTTCCCTTCAATCTCTAGCCCCTCTTTCCCTAAAAATAAATCGGTCAACAAATCAGGAATTCCTTTTTCTGAAAAAACAATGGCAGATTTACCAATATGAGAATTTCTTCTTCCTACAAAAACAAATAGAAAAAAGACGAAAGGTTTAAGCAGATATAGTTCCGCCGAGTAGATATGTCATTTGAAGATGTCAGTAGTCGTATGTTAAATCTTCCTCTTATTTTATTAAGTAATATTAATTTGGTTACAATTATTTAGTTTGATATTAAATGAAATAAATTTTGTATGAGTTTTAGGAAATCACAACCAATTATATTTTAGATCTCTGGAATTGTTGTAATGATTTCAGTTGTCAATAATTTTATATGAATTATAGAGGAAGAATATAAGGAAATGAATCGATTAAATTAGACAGGTAAGAATATAATTATTAACTAAATGAGAAGGAAGAGGGAAATAAGAAAAAAACTAAATAGAGATGGAAAGAGAGGATACTCTTAACTGGAGAGAAAAATAAAAAATAAAAAGGAAAGATTTGTAAGTAAGAATAGATGAACAAAATTGGTCAATAATATTTGGTTACAGTGAAAATAATTACGGACGGAAGATTGAGGGAAAAATTTGTTGAACAGAATTTAAAAAATAAAATAGGAAATATGGCAAGGAACTCCATTAAATTTGGCAGGAAATATCAGAATTTAACAATGACCAATCTAAACTAGAGAAATAATTTTATAGAGTTTAAACTTGAAACTGATGTCATGGGCTCACATAGGTTGACTTGGATTTCAATGGACTTTCATTAAGGATAACGATGGAACATCAGCCTAAGCTAACTAGGTAAGTGACATGGTTATATTTGATGTTGACACGTGCCCTGTAGTTCTACACGTGTCATATATTGATATGTGTGAATTGTCTGTGGATCGATATGCTTCCTATGTGTTATGTATATGTTATAATATGTGAATTGTATGATAATAATTACGGTACGATGTGTTCAAGGATATGTTTGAGATAGGATACAAGAAGGCTGCACAAAACGAAATGTAAGGATAGGAGTAAAATACGTTCATGAAACGTTAAGGTTAGGTTACATACCGGAGTGATATGGATAAGAGAGATTGATGGAAGAATACAGTTAGGCTACGGGTAAAAAGGGATAGGTTTGTGATAGATTGATAGAACGATAGCGTTAGGTTAAGTTCTTGTGATGAGATGACTAAGGTACGCTCACGTAATGATATGTCTGTGATAAGTATAAGAACATTAAGGCTATGATAAGTTAGAGAATAATATGACTATGAAGTGTTTACGTTATGACTCGTTTATGATATGATACATTGTGATGCAATACGTCATAGTATGATGTGTATATGATGAAATGTTACATTAAAAGCATAGAACGTTATGTTAGGTCTCTTAAATTGTGTGTATATAGCATGATATGAATGACATGAAATTACGATAAATGGCATGAAGTATAACCCCGTTAGAATTATGTATGATTTGAGAACTGAAGATTGAGAAATGATATGACATGAATGATGAACGATATCTGAAACGATATGAAAAATGACATGATATGTACATAATGCCAGCGGGGTTGTATTAAAGAATAATGAAAATGGAAAAGTTTTGGGACCTCATGCATTATGTGTGCTCATGCATTTGGGGGGATACCCCTATTCCATCACGAGGGTACGGACGCGTACATCCAATGGCAAGACAACTATCGTTATGCTTTGCATAGCACTACCGTGATGGTTACTAGTTCTAGCGGGTGTCCGACCTAAGGGGCTCCTAGAGTATGCCCACCGGATAAGGAAGGTGGCCCAACGGTGTGCGAACTAGCTGGTGAGCCCATACTCGCACGTATGAGCTGTGTGTAGAGTATATGATACACGTCCAAAATTACCCGTTAGGACAGTACCGTAGGGAAAATGGAATGAAAGATAGGTCTCATCATCTCATTGCATGTGATTGTTGCATTTAACCCCAATAGTAGGGTCACTTACTACGTATTTCTTTGGATACTCAAGCCATGTGCTACTACATTTTTCTGGTTAAGGCAAGGCATTCCTGTACGGCTGACGACGGCATCGCAACTCGAGACCACGACACATGCATAGGATAATGGTATTTATTTTCTTAGACTTAGGCTAGAATAGAATGTTTTTAACTTAAACTCTTATTCGTTTTATTTAGTGTTTTGTTGTGTCGTTTTAAAGATGTTTTCGAAACACGTAAGTCCATGGCTGTGTTTTAAGATAAAGGTTATGTTTTGTAAAATTTTAATGAAGTCTTCCGCATTCAATGTTTATGGTACATGTACAGTAGCGACCTTAAATTAAGTAGAAAATTTCGGGTCGTTACAATGATGATTCTATAAATTCAGCAGAAGACATTGGGGATGCTCTAATCCTCAGCGTGGACAGTTCGATTGAATCTTGGATTTTGGATTCAGGTGCATCTTTTCATTTGTCTCCAAATAAAGAGTTGTTCCAGAATTTCAAGTCTGGAAATTTCGAGAAAGTGTATCTTGCCAACAACAAAGATTTTGAGATTAAAGAAAAAGGGGATGTCTGCATAAAAACTCCAGTAGGAAATCAGTGGACATTAAAGGATGTCAGATATATTCCTGGTCTCAAGAAGAACCTGATCTCTATTGGTCAGTTGGATAGCGTAGGTTATGCAACAAAGTTAGGGAAGAGTTTGTGGAAGATTATAAAGGGTGCTATGGTGGTAGCACGTGGCATAAAATCTGGAACTTTATACACCACTACAGGGTGTATGAACATGGTTGCTATTGCTCAGAGTGCTTCAAATTCAAGTCTATGGCACAATAGACTTGGACATATGAGCGTGAAAGGAATGAAGATGCTGGCTGCGAAAGGAGTTTTAGAAGGTCTGAAATCTTTTGATGTGGGTCGTTGTGAGAACTATGTTATGAGCAAGCAGAAACGAGTTAGCTTCACAAGGACTGCCAGAGAATTGAAGAAAGTGGGAGTTGAGCTTGAGTTTTAGGGAAACTCACCTAGTGATGTTGTAGCAGATACTCATGAAACTCTTGAGACTACTGCTGAGGAACCAGATGTGGAGCAAGGTTTCAAGACCACGAAGCAAGTGGGAGTTGAGTTTGAGTTGCAGGGAAACTCACCTAGTGATGTTGTAGCAGATACTCATGAAACTCTTGAGACTACTGTTGAGGAACCAAATGTGGAGCAAGGTTCCAAGACCATGAAGCAAGTGGGAGTTGAGCTTGAGTTGCAAGGAAACTCACCTAGTGATGTTGTAGAAGATACTCATGAAACTCCTGAGACTACTGCTGAGAAACCAGATGTGGAGCAAGGTTCCAAGACAACGAAGCAAGTGGGAGTTGAGGTTGAGTTACGAAAAAAAATCACCTAGTGATGTTATAGCAGATACTCATGAAACTCCTGAGACTGTAGTAGAGAAACTAGCGGTAGAGCAAGTGACACCTGAACTGGTGTTGAGAAGATCATTCAGAACTATTAGAGTACCAGATATGTATGTATCTTCATTACACTATCTCTTGCTGATGAAAGGGAACTAGAGCCCTTTGATGAGGCCTTATAGTTGGAGGATACAACCAAGTGGGAGCAAGCCATGGATGATGGGATGTTTAGGCTTCAACAATGCATTGTACTGAGGCTAAGTATGTGGCAATAGCTGAAGCTGGAAAGAAGACGACATGGATGATTGACTATCGGTAAGAATTGAGCAAGAAGTAGCACAAAGAGATTCTTTGTAACGACCTGGGAAAGAAAGAAAAAAAATATATAAATATAATAATAAATAAATAAATAAAGGAAAAAAAAAAAAAAAAAAAAAAAACTTTCAGATGAAACAATCAAAAGAAAAAACAACAGACCACCCATACGGATTACAAAATTGATCAAACTACAAAGGGCGTTTTCAGATGAAAAGGATGCCATCCAATTAAAATTACTAAGCTATAGTGACATTATGGTCTAAACCGACAGACCCTTTGTTGTTCCATATGAAAAGGATATAAGAATCGGAGTTGTTTAGAAGCAACAAAAGGATCTGGTTTTAAAATATGTATCTAAATGTCATTTATGCATAATAAGATAATAAACAAAGCTTAATGTCTTAGTAATAATTTCACTCAAAGTAAAAGAAGGCATACATTACGCGATCAGGAAAAATCATAGAAGCTTTCTCATCAACTTCAGCAAGTGAAACTAAAGATGTTCCCAGCAGTAATATGGGCAAGTCAGAAGGTAGCTCCTCTAAAAGAGTCAATAAAACAGCTCTCAATTGCTCATCTGCCTGAAATGTCCACCATTAAACCAACCCAGCACATTAAATGATGTTAGAATACTAGAAAAAACAAAACAAAATAAAATGAAGCACTAATGCCTAAATATTGAGTATCTCGAGTAACAAACTCACCGTCTCCCACCAACAATGAAATTGAGGTAGGTAGAGTATTGATGGAGTAGTCCTTCTTGCTTCACCAAATATATGTACCAACGCTTCCTCAGGTGTCTTTGCACTAGGATCAGAAAGCAGTGACGGGAGTCCCAAAGAATGAACAGGGAATTTCTCCAATTCATGCAAAATTGCAGGACCAAGGTGATCCTGTAAAACTAAAACAGTAAGTACATTTAGTTGGTTGCTCCAAAGTGATCATAGGAAAATATAAGGAGGTTCCAAGTTAATTACCAACCCAACGCCTTCACCACCGCAAAGCAAAAGACGAGGTCTAAAAACTAGCGGA
>NW_019646450.1:161321-165565 GCF_002806865.2 Cucurbita pepo subsp. pepo
TTAAGTTAGAATAGGTTGTTTTGCATTTCATTGTTTTAAATTATTTTGTATTTGTTTTTGTTTTCTCTAAATTTCAGTATTTCATATTTAAACACGTAAGACCATGGCTGTGTTTTCCAGAGAAGAAGTTGTTTTAAACGTTTTTTTTTTTAAGTTTACGCTATCAGCTATGTTCATGTAAGAGTTATATTTCTGCATTATAGATGAGCATGAGACGTTAGTAGCGACTCTGAGTATGTGGAAATTTAGGGTCGTTACATTCTTTATAGAGATAGTCAGAGTGTCATACAATTAGTGAGGAACCCGGTCTATCATTTAAAGACAAAACACAAAGGACGATACCATTTCACTTGTAGGTTAGTGAAAGATGGTGATGTGTTTGGAGAAGAGATAGGAGCAAAGAATCCAACAAACATGTTGACAAAATGTGTTATGTGTTGATGTTGAAATGTTGAAGTTGTGCAAAGCCTCAATTTGTATGGTGCCATGAAGATGCTCATGGTCGTTTGAAAATGAAATTCTTGATTGACTAGATTAGTTTCCACGTGGTAGAATGGTTAGGTTATTTAGCCTGCTGCTTATTTATAGTTTAGTGAATGGTAATACATAATAAACTATATTTGGTAAATGACATATATATTTGGTAAATGATAAAATGTCATAAATAGTAAATAGCTATGTATAGTAAAAAGCTATATATGGTAGATAGTTATATGGAGTAAAACTATATATACAGTGAGCTAAACCATATATATATATATATATATTGAACGTGTACTTTCTATATTCTCTCCTACTGTACATGTATGTATGTAGTCATCAATATAAATGCTTTAATCAGAGTTCTCCTTGCATTTTCTTGTTCTTTTGTGTTTATCTAAATCGAGTGTATGCGTTGTTGTGCGATCCTAACAACAATAAATACATTAGAATTTAGACTTATTGTCTCAATTTTATAACAAAATTTTCAAATTTATTGAAACTAATTTTTTATCTATCTAATGTAGATCTTAGAAACAACTCTTAAAATAATAAAAAATATTATCGTAAATACTAAAACAGACAAAATATTTATAAGAAAAAAATGATCGGAGGAAAATAACCTTTTATATATATAAATCAAAATCAATAAACATATCTAAACCATATTCTTAAATTCAAAACAAAAGTCATGGCTTATTCATATTATAGTAGGGAGGGTATGAATAATTGTTTGTTAATTTATTTATATTATAAATAATGTGTTTAGAAATAATATGAAATATTAAGATATTTTTTTAAAAGAAATTAAAAATAATAATATAAAAGAAGTAGTTATTAGTAAGACTAAAGTGGACCCATGAATAAGTTTAAATTCTTAACGCAGTATACAAATTTTTGTTTAGTTAGAGTCAATCTGAACTTTTTGTCCCATTAAATCGAAACTGAATGGAACGAGTTTGGGTTAAAATAAAATGAACTAAACATTTTGTTTTCTTTACTAAACAATTTTATATATTTTTCTAAATATTCATAGTTATTTATATTTAAAAAAAAAAACTAGTGTCGCAGTTGCATGTTCGCTTTTCTCGGTCTGCGACCCAAAAAGTTGGCTTTGTTAACTTCGACCTTGGGCTAGCTTTTTGGTATGCAAATCATGCTTAATCACCTCCGGTAAGATTCAAATAGGGTGTGACAAGTCATTTCTAAACGGGTTAAAGATCTCTAATTCATCAAATCTAATCATACGATTCAATAACTATTCGTTTGATTGTTTTTTTAATACGAGTCTCCTTTCTTGACGTATATGAGAATCGAGTGGTGTCGTAAAGAAACAAATAAAAGTAAAATTTGAAGAATAATGATAGATTCTGGCAATTTAATTTATATAAATTATTAAAAAAAATTGGGAGATAAGGATTTCATTCTGTCTTCAATTTGAGAGGAAAGATAGAAAATGTGAAGAATGGAATAACAATTCTTTAGCTTTTTAGCTTCTTGTTTTTAGGCCCTAAACAAAATCAAGTTCTCTTAAAACTTGTCTCTACACATTCCACCTCTGGAAAAAGTCGAGAGTTTAGAGGGGTACATGATCTATAACGATGCTTCTAAGAAAGGACTAGGATGTGTGTTGATGCAACATACCAATGTTGTGGTATACGCATCCCTTCAATTAAAGGAATACGAGAAGAATTATCCCACATATGATCTAGAGTTGACCGTAGTAGTGTTCGCATTAAAAATTTGGTGACACTACCTGTATGGAGAGAAAGCCGAAATTTACACTGACCAGAAGAGTTTGAAATATTCTAGAAAGAGCTGAATATGAAGCAATAAAGGTAGTTAGAACTGGTGAAGGATTATGATATAGATATACATTACCACATTGGAAAGGCAAACGTGATCACTGATTCCTTAAGTCGAAAGAAAACACACTCGTCGGCCCTCATTACTAGTGAGATACGAGTACAAAAAAGATTCGAGCGAGCTAACATAGCTATAGTGACTTAAGGAGTCAGCATAGATGGCTCGACTCACGGTATAACCCACACTTAGACAAAAGATTACTAATTCCCAAGAGGACCTTAGCCTACATAAGATTATGAGTCAGCTAGCAGAGGGTCCAGTGGACGGATTCTCAAAATCCTCAGATGACGGACTAATGTGTCAAGGATGCCTATGTGTCCTAGCAATAGAGGAGTTAAGGAAAGAGATACTAACAGAGGCTCATAACTCGTCATTTTCTATGCATCCAGGTGGTACTAAGATGTACCAAGATCGGAAATAGCACTTCTAGTGGCAAAGTATGAAGAAAGACGTAACAGAGTTTGTGAGCAAGTGCTTAGTATGTCAACAAGTAAAAGCTCCTAGACAAAAGACGACGAGGATGTTACAACCCTTGAGTATACCGAAGTGGAAGTGGGAAAATATAGTCATAGACTTCATAGTAGGATTACCCAAAACGCTGAAGGGCTATACGATAATCTGGGTAATTGTCGACAGATTGACAAAGTCGGCACACTTCCTACCAGGAAAAGCAACATATACAGTCGATAATTGGGCTCAGCTGTATGTGGAAGAGATGAGATTGCATGGAGTCCCAGTGTCGATAGTGTCGGATCGAGATTCACATTTTACGTCAACATTTTTACGTGGACTCTAGAAAGCGTTGGGTACTCGCCTCGACTTCAACACTACCTTTCACCCGCAAACAAATGGTCAAATGGAGTGTTTGAATTAGATTCTAGAGAACATGCTACTCGCTTGTGTACTAGATTTCAACGGAAGCTGGGATTCCAAACTACACCATATGAAATTTTCATACAACAACAGCAGCTTCCAAACAACCATTGGGATGGCACTTTCTCAGGTCTTATATAGAAAACGGTGTAGATCCCCATTATGCTCGGATGAAGTAGGCGATAGAGAACTGATGGGACCCGAATTGGTTCGAGTCTTCAATAAGGTTGTTTAGCAAATTAGAGCGATGATGCATAACGCTAAAAATAGACAAAAAATGGTGTCTTGAGGTTCAGGTGTAAAGGCAAACTGAGCTCTAGATTCATTGAACCCTTCGAAACTCTTGAGTGAATTGGTCCCATGGCATATAAACTAACCCTAACGCCCTCCCTCTCAGGGGTACACAATATATTTCACATATCAATGATGAGGAAAGGCATGACGGACCCTATCCATGTAAAAGACTTCGAGCCCCTTAAGCTCATTAAGCTAGGAAGAAAAGCCCATAAGAATCCTAGCCCGTGAAGTAAAAGCCCTAAGCGAGAGGGATATTACCTACGTCAAGGTGCTATAGCTAAACCATGATATAGGTGAAGCCACGTGGAAGCGGGAGGATGAGAAAAGAGAGAAATACTCCAAGTTAATACATGAATTTGAGACTTTCGAGGATGAAAGTTCCTTTTATAATGTAACGTTCCATTTAAAAATAAAAGAAAGAAAAGTGGTCGCCGGAGCCCGAGAATTCGAGCGACTCTCAAGAAACGCACGCACACCCCACGGATAGCCATACGAACACCCACGCTCCAGCCAATCCCTCCCAGATGACTTGCACGAAAGAAAATTACAGAGAAAGGGATCAAGAGAGAGAGGTTCGACGAAGTATTCCGGCGAAGTCCAAACCCGCGAAACGAAGCCTAAAACGGAATGACCACGACACGAAAGAGATCGTCGACATCTGTACACACATCTAAGCTACGTTTCAACAGAGAGGTAGAGGAGGAAAAAGACGAAAGAAGTAGGAAATA
>NW_019646450.1:165750-195779 GCF_002806865.2 Cucurbita pepo subsp. pepo
AAAAAAAAAAAAAAAAAAAAAAAAAAAAAAAAAAAAAAAAAAAAAAAAAATCACGCTGGAAATCGGGTGAAGAAGACGAATCCACCGGGTCAGACCCGAACTGGTTAATTCGACCCGCAACCGAATCCGTAACGTGACGGCCCAACACAAGAGTCACTCCAACCTGCAATGCCTGCAGCCCGAAACCTAACAGTCCACGTTGAAGCCCAACTACTCGAAGCCCACCTGCAGCTGCCCAGCACCGCGCTGCGAACCGACTTAGCCGGCACACGCGGCAACGTCCTATTGCACCACGTGTCAACCTGCAGCAAAAAGAACCCCTCGGCTACATGGCTCGACTCGGCTCCGCGTAGTCCTTCGGCTAAAAAACAGCTTAAACGGCTCATTTTGACAATTATGATACCGATCCCTATGTTTTTTTACCCTCTTTGAGCAACCCTAATTAAGGTTAGTATATACTCTATTTCACACATTTAAGTTGAATTTTTAAATTAGAATTGTGAAATACTAACGAAAGGAATTGGACAACCTAATAGGAAATGAATCCCAACGACATTTAGAGCAACTTTGAGGAGTGAAAACTTAGCAAACTTGAAAGTAGGAAAATGCCGGCTAAGGCCAACCAAGTAAGTGACCTTACTATAAGATAGAGTAGGTAATTGTTTGATGCATGACGACACGTGCCTAGTGGCACCATCACATGTCCTTTATGCTTTATGATTATGATGTATGATGATGTGTATGAGTTATATGATGACATTTTACGATGATCATGATGTGTTTATGATGACGTTGTATGATGATGACAATGCATGTTAAAACGATGACGTACATGATGTTACTTCCTTGATATGACGTTGTTTTCCATATTAAGACGAGAAGCATGTTATGAATGAAATACTATATTAAGAAGATGACTTTCATAGGACACAACCCTAGTTAGTATTAATAATAATGACACAATGAAGACTACATGTATACTACTGATAGTAATATAAAGATGAAATTAGGGTTGTGTCATGAAGATGTTTTAAAGACAAAAAACCATAGGGACCTCGTGCTTTTCTGTATGTACATAAGCATCGGGATACTTCCCTTTTTACAATGATGAGTATGAACGCGTACGCTACGATGATGATGGTAATCATGTCGTGCATGTCACTCAGGGGTCTGCTGACCTTCGAACGTTGCTACGGACAACTAGCTCGACTATGATGAGTCTAGGGGGTGTGAATCGTCTAGGGATTCACGCTTGCATGTGTGAGTCGTGTGTAGGGAAGTATTGCACATCCAATTTAGTTCGGACTAGAAGTTGCCTCTAGGGTGTTTTAATGATAGGTTCCTAAAACATTATTGCATGTGTTTGCATTTTCACGACCCTTATAGTGGGATCACTTACTTAGTATTCTTTGAAATACTCAGGCCGTGTGCTACATCATTTTCAAATAAAGGCAAGGCGCGCCTGTATGGTTGACGACGACATCGCAATCGGAGACCATGCCACATGTATAGACTAGTAGCATATTTAATTTCTTAAACTTAAGTTAGAATAGATTGTTATGGATTTCATGTTTTTAATTAATTATCATTATTATTTTTTATTTTATTTTTGAATTATGTTTTGAACACATAAGACGATGACCATGTTTTCAACAAAATATGAAACTTCATACACCTTAAAGTTGTTCATAAGATAGGACGAAAGATAATTTTGTTTGAGGTCCTGATACTCATTATGCCTAGCATTGAATAGACTGGGTATTCACCTTATCAATATCTCAAATCAATGATGGATTTTTTTTAGTGCCTAAATGGGGCACTCGATTCGGACCGAACCTTTCTTTTGTCAGGCTACTGTTCTCTTGTTTTGTTCCCTAAAAGTAATGGAGTAAGACATCGATTTCTCAATAAGATCAACCTTTTTGATTACATGATGTACTTCTCTGAAAAACATTGGCGCGCGTGTAAACGAGGTGCTCTACCAACTGAGCTATAGCCCTTGTGCTTGTGATACATATCTTATCATGTAGATTATTTCTTGTCAAGATGAATATTCTCTGATCCATTTTGTTGATTTGTTTGATTGGTATTGCTTATCAATAATATTAGATTTATAATCTATCGATGTTATAGGGCCCATTTGTATTTGTTTTTCTTTGTGATGATAGATGACGTTATGTTTATGTTTAAAATTATGAAATTGAAGATGATGTTTTAAGAGTTATATTTCATATATGAAATTAGACTAAGATGACGGTAACGACTTTAGGTAGCTAAAATCTAAGGTCGTTACAATATCTACAATTTTTAAAGAAATATTTAAAGTTTATATATTTAGATAATTATAATTGACTTTTTAGATTTTTTTAAAATCTTTTTTAGATTTAAAATTTATATTCATTTATAAATTATACCTAATGTCGTGTTTGTTTAAAGTGTTACAATGAAGGACAATAGTAAATCGTGAAGAAAAAAAAAAATACTAATTTTAAGTTTGAGGAGGTAAAACAAGAGAAAGACGGGAGATTTAAAAAATTCATAGCTTTATTTTTCGGATTAAAATAAATTTACAATTGAGTTTTGAAATCTATGAAAAATAGTTTAATGGAGAAGAAGGAAATCTATGAAAACACGTGTAACGATCTACTTTTCAAGACTCGAGCCATAGACCTTTATATACTGACACAAGACTTATAAAAAAACTCGATAAAAGAAGGTTTTAAGAGGTTCAAGCCATAGACCTCTATATTGACACAAGACTTATAAAAAAAAACTCAAAAAAACTTTTCTATTTAAAACATGAGACAACGAGTGGGAAAAATGGTCAAAGAATATACATACACGTAAATTAATTAAAGTAGTAAATATTTATAAGATGAATACTCAGGAGGACAACATACAAAATAAACAAGAACTAGAACACACTAAGAGAAAATACAACGGTACAAAAAGAAGACTCTAGTGTATATGATCTTTTATAGCAACACGGCTCTAGAACGCTCCCGCTCTCAATCAGCTCCTCGGCTACCATATGAAAAATCTAAAGTAGCAAGAAAGAATATAAAAATGTACTCACTAAGCAACCTACATACAGGCACTAAACTAAATCCAACATGAAGCTAAATACCACGTGTCTAGGCGCTAAGCTATTGGGAGTTAACCCTAAGTCCAGAGGCTTATCTAAGATCCTAGTGGGTTTTGGGTATTCTAAACCAAGAGTTCTTCGTGTTCTAGTTCTATCGAAGTCTTGGATGGTTCGCCTAGACTGACACTGATGGGACTTTATATTGGGATCCTAAGCTTCCTTAGAGCCCATCAAACTCCAAATGCGTCGTAAATGATCCAAATAGAGGGGAAACAAACCACACAATCAATAATGGTGCCCACCTTAAACAAAAAATCCTTTACTTTCAATCCATATAATAGATTCAAACTAACAAAGAATGCCTAAAGTTTATTTCAACAATTTAATTTTAGGATTTTTTGTTCTTTTGTAAGTTTTGCCATAAAAGAGGCAACTTTACTGATATAAAACGGTACCGAATTAAAAACACGGGTCAAAGTTTATATTCTTAGAGGCAAACACTTGTTTATTGAATTCACCAAAATACAAACTTATCCTACGCGATGCCACGTACGCTTACATTATGAGCAACAATTAAATATAGATAAAGGGACAAAAGTAAAAGAAGTCCATTAATCTCATTACTAATGTTAAGTCCCATACGTATTCCTAGAATTCATGTGCATGAAAGAGGGGAACGTAAAACTAAAGAACTCCTCTTCCTTCAAAGCCCAACATTTCAGATTGATGAATACGTAGATTCACCAAATAGATATCAATTTTGCTTCTTTCTACAAAATCCAATCACAATATGGAGCTTCTTGGTACCACAACCTAACAATTTCCTTTTCCAAAAGCTTCATCTTTTGGGTTTAAAAGGAAAATATCATTGGACACCAAAATCTACTCACGACCCCCACTTTCTTTTGTTTGATTCTCAGATATTTTGAAACCTGAACTTTCATCCATGTTAACAGTTTTCTTATAACTTTCAAAGATAATGAAAATAAAACGAACCCAAATAAGATTCTAAGATCAATATATGGATTGAAAGTAAAGGAGAATGATAAAAAGTATGGCATAAAATATGTAGATACCTGAACTTTCATCAAATTTCACTATTTTGATTAACTTTTTACGGTTTTGAACAAATGGGCAACAGATAAGACTTAGAAGATCGATACAAGGGTCAAAAGTTTGAAAGGGGAGGGATGAAAAATATAAAGTATATATATATAATAAATAAATAAATAAACATATAGAGGTAGACTTAGGAGAAGGCAGATGATGAAGCAAGTAGCAGAAAATGTTCCAGATTCCATGGGGATGGTGGCGGAAAGAAATCAGTTGCTTGAAGTTACATAATCTGATGAGGCCTAAGAGGACAAAAACAAAATTTAAGGCTGCTTTTATGGTGTAAGCAGTAAGCTCTGTTTTTGGTGCCATGCAAAATGGCCTACCCATACCCTTCCTTCTACATATTAATCTTAATATCATTCTCCTCCTTTTAAACGGTTAGCTTTTGCTTTTTTCAACGCTATAGATTTTTTATTTAGAAATTTCTGTTATTGATCATCATCATCATCTTCTTCTTCTTCTTCTTCTTCATTCCTCATCTATATAAAATGGCTTCTCCACTCTCACAAACCACTCAGCCTCGGAAGAGAAAGGGAAACAGAGAGAGCTATGGCTGGTGGTAGTGATTTGTTGCCACTCTTGGCTATGGTGGTTGTCCAGTTCCTGTATGCAGGCTTGAATATTACATCAAAGTTAGCCATGGAGTTTGGGATGAATCCAATGGTTCTAGTTGCTTACAGGCAGATGTTTGGTACCATAGCCATAGCTCCTTGTGCTTACTGGTTTGAGAGGTATGTCTACTTTTTTACATCTCATTTTACTTCATAACTTGAGTTATTAAGAGTATATATATACTATTAACAAGCAAATGACTGTGCAGAAAAGGGAGACCCAAGATTACAAAGCCTATCCTGTTTCAGATTCTACTGTGTTCCTTAACTGGGTAAGCAAAACCACTGCTAAGCTTTGTAAAACACTAAATATAAGAAGATTCTACTCTATAATCCTATAAACATGACATGCAGGGCAACAGGAAATCAAGTGTTTTACTATGTTGGGTTAAAATATTCATCCCCCACCATCGCATGTGCATTGACCAATGTCCTGCCTGCTGCCACTTTTCTCCTCGCTCTTCTTTTCAGGTATCTAAAGTTTCCTTCTCTTTTCACTCACCATTTTAAAATCATCGCCACTCATTTCTGCACTGCATTTCAATACAATTAATCTTGTTTGGTAGACAAGAATCTGTGGGGATCAGGACAACCCCAGGTGCAGCCAAGGTGATGGGGACTGTTGTGTGCGTCGGAGGGGCAATGTTGCTGTCGTTCTACCATGGACAAACCATCAACCTGGGTGAATCTGGGATTCATTGGAAGTATGCCGAGATGATGAGGGGGGGAAGTTCCAGCAGCCAAGGCGGCAGCGCCATCTGGGGCTCTCTCTACTTGATCATAAGCTCTGTTGCTTGGGCGGCTTGGTTTGTAATCCAAGTCAGTGTGTTTTTTAACTTTGCTTCTTTAACAACTTCGCTTCTTTCTTTTTTGCTGAGCCAAATCTAAGACACTACTGTTAATTCCTGCAGGCAAGGGTTAACTCTCAGTTTCCAGCTCCCTACACAAGCACGGCTATCATGACTTTCATGGCAACCATTCAATGTGGAGCAATCGCCGTTGGCATTGAGCACAACACAGCTGCAGCTTGGTCATTGAAAAGTCCAATCCGCCTTGTTGGTGCTCTCTATGCGGTATCATTGTTCCTTCTCCAACTAACCTTCTCCTGAACAGAATTGAGAATCTCTGACCATCAAGAATCTGATGAAGAAATCTCAATTACTGATTCCTTTTCTTTTCACAATACAAAGGATTCGCAGATGTTGTCCATTTCAAACTAAACACACATCAATTTGCTACTACAACCTACACAAAAAGCTTAATTAATACTAATGACCATAATAATCTTCTCCTCTCTAACTAAGTTTTACATTTCCAGGGAGTGGCGTGCTCAGGGGTTGCATTTTGCCTAACCTCCTGGAGTATCCAAAAGAAAGGTCCTCTCTATGCCTCAGTTTTCAGCCCCTTCTTGCTCATTATCGTGGCTATTTTCAGCTGGGCCTTCTTTCAAGAAAAGTTATACGTAGGAACGTGAGTATCTACAAGTTCCGATCGACAAGTTTATATTGTATATTGAACTTGGGTTCAAATGCCAACAAAAAACATGGTTGTCTCAGTGTTGTAGGGTCATTGTTGATTGTTGTTGGGCTATATGCTGTCCTATGGGGAAAGACCAAAGAGGTGAAACTACAACAGGTTATTGAAATGGCGGCAGTAGCAGAGGCAAAGCTGGATGAGTGTAATACCAAAGATGACTTGGAAGAACAGTCGTATGTGGTTTCAAATGGAAATATTGTCCATAAGTAATAGATGAGAGAAAGGAGTAAGAAAGGTAATACAGATCAAAATCCATTCACTTTCAACAGAAGACAGAGTTAAGAAAGAAGATGTTCAAAGGAAGGCATAGCATCTCCAACGGTTGTATCCCTTTTATGAAATGAAATTTTACGTTGTTCAAGTCTCAATATTCACTACTTTACATTCTAGAGAAAAATCATCATACAAAAAACTCATTGTAGCTTATCAAATTACAACAACTGTTATTATCCTCCAAAATGTGCATCTTCAAGATCATAATCCTTAAGTAATCAAAATACCAGAAGGCAGCAGCAGAAATGGAATCAGTCATTTAAATATGAGGAGAATACCACAAATGTTTAGGTGGTCTTGGTCTGCAGAAGTCCAATGACGGTCTAGGAGTTGTGCACCTAGTGTACTGCTTGCATAGCTAGAGAGGTGACAGTGTAGCCGAAGGATACGAGTAAGGAAGATATTGATGAAGAGGACCCAACCTTCTAATAGTTTGTTGGGCGATATGTATAGAGGGAAATGAAGGACTGAACAAAATAGAAGCCGCTCTCCTGGATGATGGACAACAAATTGGGGAGAAAAAACGCAAGAAACTGGATTATTTGCAAGTAGCAGCAACAGTTTCTAAATGCCTGATGCCAGAGAGAGAGAGAGAGAGAGAGAAAGAACAAGAGACTGCATTATTTGCAAAACGTGCAACTGGCAATAACAGCTTTCATTACTTGCAATTGGTAGAGGCATGATGAGAGAATTAGTCAAGCTAACCAAGTTAGCCAGTCTAATGAAATCATGGGTACTAGAACACTAGATTCAGCTTAATGATTCGTTGGACAAGTATTAGAGAAAAAGCAACTTAGAGCAATGGGATTTGGCATCAAAGACATCTGGCATATCTATTCAACCAAGTCCGAGAGGAACCTCATACATGTCCACACTTTTCAATATCCAAGGAGTTTCCAGAAAGAGAGGTAAAGAAAGTAAAAGAGGCAATAAGAGATCAAGAACAAGATTAAACTTGATGACTTTTTTCCATTTTTTCCAGACGTGATGATGGATCTTTGTTTGCTTCTTTACTTAAATACCTTTCGACTTTGCTTGGATGTATCGTCTAATTTTTCGAAGTGAATGTGATCCAGCTTGTCTGAACTCAAATCATACAGAACTATATGAAAAACATTCAACTTTATAAGAATAAATTTTCTTGATGTAATAGCAATTCCCAAACAAGATGACCTACTTTTGAAGGTAATGTGGTATAGAAATCAATATCATGAATTAAAATAAGAACACCCTATGAATAGGTAACGAAATTAAAGGTTTTCATGAATTCTGTTTGATGGATGACTATGATAATGGGGTTTAAGCATTTTCTAGTTCTTTCTCTAAATGTTGCAAGGAGAAAAGGAAGACTTCTTACAGCCTAAGAACTCTGTTTGAGCTGAACAAGAAGTTCTCTTCTCCGTGAAGTGAAGCCGGAGAAGTCTGTTTAGCGGTCGATGGAGAAAGAAGGAATCGAGGCGTGACATTGTAAATGATAATTTTAAAAGATGTAAAAACTTGATTGGGACTTACCAGCACCAATGGATCCGACAAGAAGGCAGCGATCAACCAGCGTTGAGGATGAGGGGGTTGGAACCTGGCGGAGGCTCACCGTGGGTTCTAAGGTAAGTGAATCGGCAGAGGCCATGGATGACGATGGTGGAGGATTGCAATTGGGGGCACAGAAACGGAGTTTTTTAAAACACGGATCGAAGAGGAAACAAATGGAATTCAGAAATTGGGTAGGAGGGTGATGGACAAAGAACGGGAATTTTAAAACAAAAAACGTTAAAAACTTGTTTGGCCCATGCAGGTTTCGAACCTGCGACCTTCGCGTTATTAGCACGACGCTCTAACCAACTGAGCTAATAGGCCGCTTGTGTCAACTTTGTCTGTTTATTATAAATATATCAAATAAGACATATTTCTTTTTTTTTTCCCCTATTTTGTTCTTTTTAATACATTTGTTTACTTTATTAAATTCCAAATGGGAATCAATTTTTTTCATCTTATGAACTAAATTCCAAACCAATGAGGGGGCAATATTTCAAATTTAGTTAATTATGGGGCTATTTTTCTAAATTTACAATCCTTAGGGTCATTTTTATAAAATGCTAATTTTTGTAAATTTGGTTTATTAGGAGGCTTGTCATTACAAATTGCATTTCATGTAGGTTATATTCCCAATTTACCCTCTTAGGCTATTTTTTCAAAAATACCCATTTTAGGGCTACTTTTCCAAATTTGCCCATAACATAGAATTAAACTTGAATAACTTTACCCAAAACCCTGGTAATTCATTTACATAGCTTCTATATATAGAGTAGGTGTTGCACTTTAGAAGGGTAATATGGAAGAGAATGCTATGGATTTTTAAGATGCATGTTGTTTTAATAGGAAAGAGGATGAGATGTTGTGATTTGTGCTCTTGGTGATTGAACTTGCACAAATATTTAGATAATATATTCCATGCTTTACAGAGTTATTTCCCTAACAAAGCAAGCATAATGTGCTAAGTTAATAATAAGACACTAAAGTTACTAGGATTGGATGCAATGAGTAGAAACGTCTATTTAACCTCCGAGGTGTGGCTTTCTTAACAGTATGCTAGAAAGTCTATTTAACCTCCGAGGTGTGGCTTTCTTAACAGTATGCTAGAAAAAACAGGGGCTCACCGACCCTTGAGAATTAGCACCACCACGGTCGCCACCACCCAGCGTCACTTTAAGATTTCTAGAAAATTCTGTGAGGTCTTTCCTGCTCATACTGAATTATCTATCTTAAGGCTGGAAGCATAAAAGTATATTAGAATTTGGCATTGTGAAGCTGAAATGTGACAAAAGACAAGCATCAAGGTATAGATACTTTATAAATTTCAAGAATATTATGATAGGAACTTGCAGTGCCTCATCTGAAAACATGAGAAACTCCCTCACTCAACCACAAAATCTCCTGACGGTTTCTTTTTTGTGGTAACTCTTGCATATTCTCCACAAACTTCTTTACAAGGACAACCAGAACCATTACTTACAGAGAAAACAATGGCAGATCTAGCACAGGCTTCACATACATTTCAGACGAGTGGTAGTAATAATCTTTTACACAGATTTCAAACCAGTGATGGGAGAAGATGATCTTCCTTTGCCCTTACAAACCGTATAGAAAACAAGATCAATGATCAGTGGCAAAAGCTATGTTCAAAATCACTTCAATATGTTAAACATTCTAGTATCATTGATCAGATTAAAGAACCATATACTCTCCCACCGCCATGTTCAAGGAATTAAAGGAGAGCACTCAAAAAAGAAGTAAAAACAACCTTGTTTTCTTACAATTCCCAGTGGCAATGACCATATAATTCTCTTATCTCTATCAAGCAAAGCAGAAGGGAGAAGGGTCCCCCGCCAATCTAACTGCGAATGAATCTGAACAAAGGAAAGTAATTTTTAAATAAAATTGAAACAAAAATATATACATACATGGGGCCCTTTCTGATCTGAGGGTGTGGGGACAAAGAAAAGATGTGAAGAGCAGGAAGAAGATGGAAGTGTATTTTCATAGAAGTGTACAAGAGAGAAAGTAGATACATCATCATCATCATCTGCACATGGAGATAAAAGGTTGATACATACTTGGCACACATGTTTTTTCCAATAATAAGACTGTGTAGCCAGGTCAGTCAGTCCCGTCAAGGGCAACCGGACCAAGAAATCCGCTGCCAACTTCACCTTAACTACATCCAAATCCTAATACAGATTAACAAACTTGAACCCAAATTCAATACACATGAAACATTAGATAGAGTTGTTACCCATTCATTAAGAGCATATCTAGATCTGCTCTTTCCAAAACAAGGGTAGTGGGTAATACAGAGATATACTGATAGCAAACAGGAGGAATAGCACAGATTGGACTGGGACACCCGTAGCTTTCTTTGTCGAGACAACACCACTGGTGAAATGGTTACGTTTCTAATCGAATTCACGACCCAAGAAAGGAGCATTGTTTTCGTGCATGTTCTGGTATCAATTTCACCAATATCTCAACAGGCACACCTTTCAATTCTAGTAAAATGAAGCAGCACCAGCAGCAACATTAAAGGAAGAAGATTAATTAGCAGTCCTACTAGAACAATAGTTCAGATGAAAACTAATTGCACTTATATTTTTTTTTACAAAAAATTTCTGACTATACCATGAGCTTTGAAGTTGAATAGTGGTGGAAGGAAGCGTCCATTAGGCAGTCGGGTATTTGGATCACGAAGCTCATCAAAAAATTGATGAGTCAAGGCATCCAACTGTATCATGGGTCAAAAGGAATTAATTAAGTCTAACAGTATAATTGGGAAACTCTTATTATTACCAAGTGCAGATATATAAGAATATGAGAGCAGGTAGTGTCTTGCACATAAAGATGACAATAGTTGCAACTATGCTATCCCATAGGGCTAAAAGTCAAAAGATCGATGATATCGGATTGAATTTCAGAGGTCCTTTTTAGGTGGCAGTATTTACATAGTTCGACAAGACAACCACCCAAATAAAGATCCTTTTATAGCCACCCATTCCTTCTTATATTTGATCAACCAACATCCACAACCAAACCTAGAACTGATACAAGGAACCATGTTACAGAAGAGTGTCTTCTCCAATCAACGATATAGCATTTACAAATACAACAAAAGTAAGCTAGTAACTGATAAGCCACAAATGATCAAGTAAACTTCTTAAACAGGCCAAGGTTAGGAACCATCCATATATGATCAAACAATAGTTCCAAAAAAAAAAAAAGTTAAAGATGACAGAAGATAACGAGGAGAAAACACATACTGTCATCAGAATTTTAAAGTAGATCAAGAAAAAAAAAAAAGAATCAGTGTATAGCTTTCATTTCATCTGAACAGCCCATCAAATATGAAATATAGACGCTAGGCATTAGCATGGCAAGTCTGCAGTAAGACCAGGTACTTACCGCTGTGCACCTTAGATTAGGAGAGTATTGCAATAGTCTTGACACAAGATCAACAGCTTCCGGTGGCATTCGTTTGTGAAATATCTGCATGATAAATTAATGCCTAAATGCATAGTTCAGAAAGAGTAATAAATAACATACATACAACATTTTCAAATACAATTACCTTGTGCCATGGATGAGCTTTAATTTGAGGGAATTTATACTCTGTATAGTTGGGATTCATGCATTTAATTTCTTCCCTGGTAGGAGTGCCCAAAACCTACAAAAACAAGTTCTATTACATACAAAAAAGTACAAAAAACCTTAAAACAAACTTAAGAATGAAGTAAGAACTGCAGGAGGAAAATGGTAAACATCCTCAGGCTCACAAGTCACAATATTAAAAGAGCAGTTTTGTGTCATCCAAGAAAAAACCCAAGATATAACCAGCCAATACAAATCAATGGCTCAAGAGTTAAACATATAACATTAAAAACACAAGACAGTATATTTACTTTTTTCTTTTAAGAAAGAAAAGAAAAATGTGATAAGAAGATGAGGTTCATACAATTCTAAAAGATTGATTTTACTTTATAATAATAAGTCACGAAAATCTTGACGAGTCTCCGGATTTTCTAGACTAAATCATATTGAAAAGACAGCTTAAAACTGAATATGATTGACAAGTGTTAGGAGCATGAGTTGCAATATTTACTCAGAAATTTGAAATGTCAAAACTACCTTAATGATTTCCACAAGCTGATCAACTCCACTCTCTCCAGGAAAAAGAGGCTGATACAAAATAAATGAAGGAAAAAAAAAATCTTTAGTTTCCATAAAATCTCATACGAAGAAACATTCAAAATATCAAATGCACACAACCAACTACCTGACCAAGCAACAGCTCAGCAAGAACACAGCCTGCAGACCATATATCAATTGCGGTAGTATACTCTGTTGCTCCAAAAATAAGCTCAGGAGCTCTGTAGTATCTTGAACAGATGTAGGATATATTTGGTTCCCCTTTTACCTGTATAACACAGAATACAGTTGTATCTGGTCAGTCAGACAACAATCAGCCAACTGATCTTTTATTTCAAGAAAAAGAAGAAATCACACACCAAGACTTTTGCACTCCCAAAATCACATAGTTTAACCTGGTGAGTATGCGGGTTCACCTGCATAAATTGATAGAACGAAGAAACAAATTACATGTAGATATCAGGAGAAACTAATGAGGACCAGAATTCTTGTTTTTTTTTCAGCTTACCAAAAGATTTTGAGGTTTAATATCCCGGTGGCACACCCCAATACAACGATGGATATATGACAATGCTCTAAAGATCTGTGAGAATACCATTTAGATAGATATATATAAAACTATAGAACCATCCACTATGACTTTCTGAAACAACGGAAAACTGAATAACTTTAATAGGAAAAAAAAAAAAAAAAAAAAAGAGAAACATAAGAAAAACTAATGAGTACCGAGTAATAGAAGCACAAAAACCAAAAGAACACAATAGCCCAAACCAAACCAAATAGAATGGAAGAACTACAAATCTAAGTGTTTAAATACTTGCATCAAAGCGAAATAAAAAATCTATAAATCTAAGTGTTTAAATACTTATTAGTGCAAATAATTATTGGTTAAAATTACAATATTTTCAGAAAGATTGGTTAACTAAATTGATTTGTACTTTTAACTAAGACTTTCTGTATACTGCATTTGTCAAAATAAAATATAAGGCGTCTAAGAATGATTGATTGAAAATTACATATACACGGAAAACCAAACCAAACCAAACTAACCAATTGGTTTGGTCCAAGGAGTCAACTCCAAATCAATAACCAACTGGCTGATGTTACGTTTCTTGAAAAGATATTCAGAAGAACTATACCTGGTACATGTAAAGTTTTACATAGATCACTGGCATCCTTTGGTTCAACTTGTTGTAGTGCTTTATCACCCTATGAACTGTTTCTGGGACATACTCAAGAACAAGGTTGAGATACAGTTCATCCTTTTCGGTGGTTGAGAAGAAACAATGCTTTAATGCAACAACATTTGGATGGTCAAGAAGCCGCATAGTTTGCAGTTCCCGGTTCTTGTATCTTTTATCTTGGAGAACCTTCTTTATAGCCACAGTTTCCCCAGTCTCTAAGCACTTTGCCTAAACAAGATATGGAAAATGAGAAAGGCACAAACAAAGTACACACACATCCCCAATATCTATAAAAAAAAAAAAAAAAAAAAAAAAAAAAAAAAAAAAAAAAAAAAAAAAAAAAAAAAAAAAAAAAAAAAGAGAAACATAAGAAAAACTAATGAGTACCGAGTAATAGAAGCACAAAAACCAAAAGAACACAATAGCCCAAACCAAACCAAATAGAATGGAAGAACTACAAATCTAAGTGTTTAAATACTTGCATCAAAGCGAAATAAAAAATCTATAAATCTAAGTGTTTAAATACTTATTAGTGCAAATAATTATTGGTTAAAATTACAATATTTTCAGAAAGATTGGTTAACTAAATTGATTTGTACTTTTAACTAAGACTTTCTGTATACTGCATTTGTCAAAATAAAATATAAGGCGTCTAAGAATGATTGATTGAAAATTACATATACACGGAAAACCAAACCAAACCAAACTAACCAATTGGTTTGGTCCAAGGAGTCAACTCCAAATCAATAACCAACTGGCTGATGTTACGTTTCTTGAAAAGATATTCAGAAGAACTATACCTGGTACATGTAAAGTTTTACATAGATCACTGGCATCCTTTGGTTCAACTTGTTGTAGTGCTTTATCACCCTATGAACTGTTTCTGGGACATACTCAAGAACAAGGTTGAGATACAGTTCATCCTTTTCGGTGGTTGAGAAGAAACAATGCTTTAATGCAACAACATTTGGATGGTCAAGAAGCCGCATAGTTTGCAGTTCCCGGTTCTTGTATCTTTTATCTTGGAGAACCTTCTTTATAGCCACAGTTTCCCCAGTCTCTAAGCACTTTGCCTAAACAAGATATGGAAAATGAGAAAGGCACAAACAAAGTACACACACATCCCCAATATCTATAAAAAAAAAAAAAAAAAAAAAAAAAAAANAAAAAAAAAAAAAAAAAAAAAAAAAAAAAAAAAACTGAAAAAGTAACTTTTAAGGAATAAAAGAACATGAAAATGTAAAAAGTTGCCATCAGCTGGAAATTTTTTTCAAACATTACTTGAAACACGACTCCAAATGATCCATGCCCAACAGCACGCTCTGCCATATAACTGATTGTCTGCATATTAATACCAAATACCATTAGGGGCATAGCAAACAAGAAACAAATCTATGAGAAATTTCACACTAGGGAATGTTCGACAACCCACTTGGACAACTGCACTCATGCTTATAAAATGAATGTGAGAAAAGGACTAATTTAAGATTATGCATTTCATGCCTGCTTTGGGTAGCCATTTCTACCACCAATTGTGGTCACAATAATATGGCCTGTCTCTGTCCCATTGCCATCTACAACAGTTGCTTCCACTTCCTAAGCAATTGTTTCATCTCATGAGAACTCATAGAAAAGGACAAGAACGAAGAACAAAGCTAATTCATATCAATGATAAGGATATTACAAATGGAATATAAGGGCATCAAAAGATGCAGGTGTACCTTGTCGTCTCTAATTTTCATGTCATTCAACTCCTCAGGTAACCTATCCACACCAACGTTGTTATGACCAGCTGGTTCTCTCAAACTTGAAGTAGAAACAACACCCATTGAGCCCATTTCTTGAAATTGTCACGACCTTTCTTCAGTGAATGATCCTTATAAAACTAACCATTCACCTGTTCATATCAAATAAAATAAGATAATCGTATATCTTCATTCCATAACGTCTACCACATTACTCAATCCCTTCTTCATAATTCGTGAAATATTAATATGATCTGCATCAACTATTTAACCCTGGCTTGGAAGAATAAGTCTCACTCCACTATGATTTTGACTTAATTCACCCCATTGCATTCTCCAGGAAGTTCTCAGCTCCTAGGACTCAGAAGAAAAACCCTATGTTAACTCGGACACATGATTCCACAAAAAAGGCCATAGAAATCATGACTGTTTCTGATTTTATATCCATTGACCGTTTTGCAGAAAATGAAACCAATGACCCAAAAGGTGTTCGTTCATATCTATTATTCACTCGCTTCTACATAGAGCTTCGGCTCAAACTATTTTTCATCGAAAACATCTCAAACCGGTAAAAGAACATTCTCAAGCAATCATCACAAGAAACAAAATGTGATCAGAGTTCAAAAATAAGCATAGGTCAACATATACAGTGGTGGGAGGAAAAACCAGAATATTTAGAGAAATGGTACTCGTAACCTAAGAGTCGAGGTCAAAAAAAAGCAAATACAACATAAAACATTAGATAATTAACCCACCAATTGCGTCGGAACCTGCAAAAATCATCGGACAACAAAAGAAGAGAAAAGCATAGGAAAAAGAAGACCACCAAGAAGTGGGTGATCCACGAAATGATCCTACCCCTAAGAACAGCAGGATCCAGATGAAGAACACCCACACCCATCGCATCGGAAGAAGAACACCAGAGAAATTTCGAAAAGGAAAAAAGAAGGGAATCAGAAGAAGAAAGGCATTACCGATGGAATCCAAAATTAGGAGACATGAAGGAGAGAACAGAGGGGGTTGGGGTTGGAGGGTGAAAATGGAAGGGTGAGATGTGCGAGAAAATGAGTTTTTTCCGTTTTGGGATTTGTGTTGGGAGGGAGAAGGAGAAGGAGAAGGAGAAGGAGAGAAGAAGGAAAGAGGGGTTCTTAGTTTATTGTGTATAATGTGCTGGTGACAGTCAAAAGCTGAGCCCAGCAATAGCAATGCAATTCACAAATCAATTTCTTTATTATTAAAAAAATATATAAATATACATCTTATTAATTAAGATTTAATTAAGATATCGTTGATTTGATTGCATTGTGTCACAGTCATGCTTAAAAAGGGCGATTGTGACATATTGCATACACTCCAATTTTCGAACCAACTTGATTGAATTGAATTCGTCAAAACTCAAAACGTATTCCGCAACGACAATTCCTGATAATGCTATAAAATATAAAAGCATGTGACGATTAGGTGGTAGTGAGCAAACTCCGTGTAGTAAAGTTACACAACTTCCTTCAAACAAACTAAAGCTTGTATATAACAACCAAACAAAATCCAAATAACCCAAATCTAGGAGATAATATATTAAGAAAAATAAAGTAAAATAAAATCTGGTGTGATATCCCTATTTATATATATAATGAATGGTGACAGGAAAATTAAATTATTGTTAACAAATTTATGAAGAAACCAAAATCTATGTATCTGGTAACAAGTTTATGAAGCAGCTGAATCCCCGAGGCTTCCCAGAGCGAGCGAGCGAGCGAGCCAGTTGTTGAAGCCGAGTCCCAGGAGTAAAATTTTGCATTGTTTCCGACACAATGCGCTTCTTATGCCAAATCATAAGTTGAAGAACTCTGCATTAGAAACAGAAAACAAAGGTTGATAAACTTTAATCTATATTCAACACAGAATTGAGCAAGGTGATGGGAAAGTATCAGCAGCTACTAAGGTACAAATGAAACCAAAAACCACAAATTCAAGATTGCCCGTAAAGTTTGATTTTTATACGGCTGACTTGTTAGTTGAGTTAGAACAAGTGTGGAACATTCATTATCCTATTGTCAAAAGAGTAGGATTGTAACTAGTATCAAATTTAAGTTATCTCCTTGCCCCGTTGAGACCAAAACGATGCCAACGACAAAGCCGTTGGCTTGCAAGTTAATCAACTAACTGAGATGGAATATGAAATGATGCTCTTCAAAGAAATTCCCTACACTGTTCGCTTCCGAGAAGACCGAGTAGCAAAACTGGATGAAAAAAATGGTGGAATTGATGCTATGAGCATCTTCCTAGATGGGCTGCCAATCAAATTATTAATATTTAGGGTTAACTATCTAGAAGAGAGAGTTACATGACCGAGTAGTTCAGAACGCGGAGGTAGCTCCAAGAGTTCAGTTGCACATACGGAAGAGCGTGTCAAAAAGCTAGATAGTTCACATAAGGCCATGTTAAAACCTTTCGACGAGTTAACAGAAGATTTTAGGGCAATGATAGAGATGGTTAAACTAAACACCTGATTAAACCTGGCCACAGGGGTTGTGGAAAATCAAACCCCGAGTCAAACTCATGTCGGGCTCAACAATTTGAAGATCCCAAAACTCAAAGCCTTAAAAAAGAACAGGGATGCAAAGGAGCTTGAAAATTTCATCTTTGATGTCAACAAATAATACTTCAAAGCTATGGGAACCTATTCAGAAGAACTTAAAATTACCCCACAATGCATCTTGTAGTCGATGCAAAATTATGGCGGCTAAATAGCTTGCTAAGACTTTACCCATGGTTCATCCATCCTGCGAAACTATGTCGATGTAATACGGCTAATTAGACAAGTTGTTGGCCACATGGTTCATCCATCCTGCGAAGCATATGGGGCCCGTGTTATTCCAAAAGAGAAATATGAGACACTTGACTATAGAACTTTAAAACAGGTACAGTACATAACAAGTACTCCTGCCAATTATATCCGACTTGTTTGACCAGCTTTGTGGGCGTAAAAAGCTTTGTGGGTGCCAAATACTTTACGAAGCTGGACTGACGATTGGGATACTATCAAGTATGTATTACTGAGAGCGATGAACCCAAGACAACCTACGTGACGAGATATGGGGCTTCCAAATTTGGAGTTGAGAAGGCCAAGGTGTTGGGGCTCCCCAAATCCTACCCGTGCCAACAAGACGGAAAGTGCACTATTGGATTTTATCACACGCCTTCTGAAGGTAGGAGAACACGAAGCAATCTTGGTCATCATAAATCGGTTTTCGAAGCATGCCACTTTTGTACCCACACCCAAACAATGTTAGGTTGAGTTGACAGCTTAGCTGTTCTTTATACATATTGTGAAATTTGGGGCATCCCAACAAATATCGTTCGTGACTGAGATAGCTGATTCATCAAAACGTTCTGGAAAGAGTTAGTTGAATTCTTAGAGACAACCTTGAATATCTCTAGAAGCTACTACCCCTAAACCGATGGACAAATAGAGAGATCTAATTGTTTGCTTGACGAATACTTGTGCCACTTAAAGTCTCTTCAACCCCACATTATGGACTATCCATATGTCGGGAAGAATCCACAAACCCAAAATTTCACGAATGAATGGAAACAAGCAACATATATAGTTTGAGCTTATTTAGGGAAAGGTTCCAAGCACGTGAAGAAGTGGGCGGATAAGAAGCGTCGTCCTCTCGAGTTTCGAGCTGGAGACCAAGAACTCGAACCAGAACAGATTCAATTTCGAAGCCGAAAAGATCAAAGACTTATTAGGAAGAATGAAGAGTTCGTCAAAGTTCTCGAGAAGGTCGGATCTACCTTCTATAGGGTGGCATTACCCACCTGGATGAAAATTCATCTAGTAATCCATGTGAGTAACTTAAAACCCTATCACCTTGATCAAGACCATGATAGTCACAATTTCATCATCAGAGTTGGAATCACCCTAAAGCAAAAAGACATTAAGGAGGTCACAGAGATTCTAGTCGATAGAGTAAAAAAAGTAGGAAGACTTTGTATGGCGAGTTCGATAATTTCTTGTCAAATGGAAGAATCTCATTACAAAAGATAAGTTGGGAGCACGCAAAAGATCTGGAATTAGCCATCATCCACATCATGAAGTTCAAGCATAGTCGATTGAGAGGGATGTCAACCAATTAAGTGAGGGAGGATGTCACAGCCATGCTTGTCCAGAGTGTGTTGCCTATGGTCGCATGTCCATGTCATGCCAAATCCTTTTATCTTGCTTTCATGTTGTATTATTTTATTATTATAATTTACGTGTGACATTTCGGCAAAATCATGTCTACTTCTATCAGATATGAAATGTCTCAAAATGCACTATAGGGAGAGATTAAGTAGTCATTAAACCTCCCCCGACCAAGTGTTGTAATCTCTCTTATCCACATGTTTTCAATGCAATTGACATCTAACATACTATCTTTCAAACTTTTTTCAGATACTTTCCTAACTCACGTTTTATAAAACATTTCCTCTTAAAACATGACTTGAGGCTTGACAATACATCAAGATTGTTTGCAAAGTGTGATTTTTACATGACTAACTTGTTCGCTGGGTTAGAACGAGTGTCGTACAATTACTATCCCACTGCCAATGTGTTTGTGACACATGGCTCCACATCAATGGAACCCCCTAGGCCTTTCAACTTCCTACCTCCGGTAGCAAAAGTAGGTCTAACTCTTGTGGAATTTTAAGGATATTAAAGGGGAATATCAATTTCACTAGATTTCTCAATGTAACTGAGGGCATACGAGTGCCTAGGCTAGATCCTAAGAACTAGTAATGTCCATGATGAATCACAAAGCTTTCCATGGTGCCCACGCACTCTTTTGGTAACGGGATAGTGATTGTATGACACTAGTTCTAACCTAGTGAACATGTCAGCCATGTAAAAATTGAATTTCACGTACAATCTTGGCCTATAGTCGAGCCTCGAGCCACGTTTTGAGAGAAAATGTTTTATAGAACATGGCTGAGGAAATTATTGAAAATCGTTTGAAAGATAGTTTTATAGATGTCAATTGCATTGAAAATATGTGGGGAAGAGAAATTACAACACTGAGTAGGAGATATGATGACTACTTAGTCCCCTATAGTACATTTTGAGGCATTTCATGTCTGGCAGGAGTAGACATGATTTTACCGAAATGTCAACAAGAAATTATAATAATAAAATAATACAACATGGAAGCCAGATAAAAGGATTTGGTATGGCATGGGCATGCAGCCAAACCCAACACGTCCTAGAGAAGCAAGACCATGACATCCTCCATTTGGTTGACGTCCTTGTCAACTAACTACGCTCGAACTCGAGGGATTTGGTATGACATGAGCATGCAGCCAAACACAACACGTCCTAGAGAAGCATGACCATGACATCCTCCATCTAATTGGTTGACGTCCTTGTCAACTGACTACGCTCGAACTCGATGATATGGATGGTGACTGACCAAGTCTTCAGCGTGCTCCAAACTTGTCTCTTCTGTAGGAAGATTCTTCCATTTAATAAGGAATTCTCGAACTCTCCATACAAGTCTTCTTACTTTTTTTTATTATATTGGCAAGAATCTCTTCAACCTCCTTGATGTCATTTTGCTGCAAATCGAGTCCCAAATCTAACAATGGAATTGTGACTATCATCGTCAGGATCGGGGTGATAGGGTTTTAAGTTACTCAAGTAGATTACTAGATGAATTTTCATCCATATGGGTGATGTCACCTATAAGAGGTAGACACGACCTTCTTAAGAATTTTGACGGGCCCTTCATACTTTCTAACAAGTCTTTGATCTTTCCAACTTCAAAATCAAATATGTTCAGTCTAAGTTTGTTTACGTTCCTCCAACATGACATTGTACACAACGATATCGTCAAGGTACACAACAATGAATTGATCTAGGTATTCATGAAAAACCTGGTTCATCCACGTACATAATGTAAGTGGGGCATTCGTCAAGCCAAAACCCATTACCATAAACTTAAAAGCCCCATATCTCGTTACGCAAGTTTTCTTAAGTTCATCTCCTTCGACCATGCACTTGGTAGTATCTTGATCATAAATCCAGTTTCGTGAAGTATTTAACCCCATAGGGTTGGTCAAACAAATCATATATTATCAGCGAGAGATACTTGGTCCATACTGTCACCTTGTTTAAAGCTCTATAGTCGATGCATAGAATTGTGTCCTGTCGTTCTTCTTCTGAAATAATACCCTTCATGGGACAGATGAACCCTGTAGCCAACCGCTCGTCTAATTGCTTCCTCAATTCAGCTAACTTTGATAGAGCCATCCAATATGCATTTTTCGTTGGGGGTTTAACTCTAGGTAGGAACTCAATTTCGTGATCGATGCCACAACGAGGGTGTAATGTCTTTGGCAACCTATTTGGCATTATATCAACATAACTATGCAGAACATTTTTTACTTCACTTGGGATAGGTTCTGCGGTGGTTACATCTTCTATCATTGGCCATGAATGTAGACTTTTATCGGGCGAACCCTTTCTTTCTCCATCTTGTAGAAGTTAGGTGAATGTAGTGATGAAGAATTTGAAAAGACAGCAGATAATAGCTAAGGGCAATAGTTCCACCTATTCTTCAAATTCGTTTTGGGTTAGAAAAGAAAAGGAGGTGATCAGTATTAGAAGTAGAAAAACTTAACCATCTCTTGTATTCAACCTGGAGAGTTCTAAGATCACAGAGACCATACATTCAGACCAACCCACTCCACTTTTCTTCTTCCTCATATACTTTTCACTACCTCTATACTTGAGCTTGCTAAATTTAAATACCAAAAATAAGCATTAATAGTAAAAACTCAAGGTCAAAAAAGTGTAAAATCTTACCACCTAGGGATTAAATGGAAACTAAACTCCGAACTCAAGGATAAGCTTGGAAATCATGAGTATTGTAACACTTGGGATCCTAGGGACCAAACTAAAACTAAAACTAAGCTCGAATGTCGAGAGTAAAAATGTAACATTTTGAAACAGTTGATATAAAGACTTGAGAAGGTATTGAAGTAATCAGAAGTAAAAAAAAAAAAAAAAAAAGTGTATGTATATCACAAAGGAAATATGTGGTTGATTTGCTATAAGAGGCAGGAAAATTGAGAACACAGTCATGCAGTATTTCAATGGGAGCACAGTCATGTCTTGATATTATTTTTCATTTCAAATAACTATTCACCACACCATGTGTTTCTAGATAAAAATAAAATAAAATAAAACAATCACGGGATAAAAACAAGGATTTAAAAAGAACAATGCGTAAGACATTCGTCACCTTGTATTAAGCATTTTGCTGAACTTGGCGATGTATTTGTAGAACCCAATCAACATAACCATTGGAACCACCCACTTGGTCCTCAATAAGATTTGCTAGGAGGAGGAAGCCTTCTCTAGGTTGTTCACCTTGTCTGACAAGATTACATAGCTGATAGTATGAAACCTCACTTTCTCTAAATTTCTCCAGCATCTCTAATAGTTTTCTCGACATTACATTATCATGATCCCTAAGGATGACCTGCATTTCAAGAAATAAAACCCTTACTAACATTACTAATATTATAAGATCATTTAATTTAGGGCTTAAATTCAGGCCAAAAACATTATTACTCAAACAAGACTGTATGAACTCTTTTATTTGAATTATAAAGGAACTATATACCTTCGAAAGTTCTGCTGCAAAGTCTGCCCCAAGTAAATTCATAGACACATCAGGTGAAAGCACTCTACCAAACCATACAATAAAGCGAAAGCCGTCGTCATATAAGTACAGGCCTCTGGAATCTAAGCTATCAGTACTCAGCGGCAACCTTTTCTCTAAGCTATTAAGGTCAATAGTCTGAGCAGGAGATGCCTGCAGATGAAAGTAGAATAAATGTCATAGACTCTGAAGATTCACACAGTGAGAATATAAAATAGAAAGGGAAGATTCACCACCTTCAGTAGATACTCATCAAGTCGAATTAATGATGGATATAAAAGCTTCAATAGGTTTTTAACAGGAAGAATCATCATTGTGAGGCCTAATGCACATCGCTCATCAAGTGCAGCATCAGCATAACCTCCTCGAAGAGGTATTGATTTGCACAATGCTAATCCATATAAAGGCAAGAACTTGAGAGACTCTGGATATATCATTCTGCCTCCCAATCGATGCTGTACAGCATAGAGGTTACGATACTCTCTCAAGGCTTTAACGATTCTTTGTTGCACTGAAGTGCGAGCATCATCCAGCTTATGGGACAGTGTTTTCTCAATTGCTGCAAGTTGTTTCAGTAAGAATTTAGAATGAGAGATTAATAAGTGACCGTAGGGTAAATCTTAATAATTGAGGTTATCAAAATCTCACATGACCATGTATAGAAATTTGTGCTCACATACCTAGCCTACTAAACAAGGAAACAATGGCACCAACATCGGCCTGGCGGTACATCTCTCCCAAATCTGTAACTACAGGTGCTGCTGCTGTGTGCACTCTAATACGTCTCTCTCCACAAGATGCAGTATATCTTTTTATTGTCAAAGAACAAACTTATGGGTATAACCCTTGAAATAGAGAAAATAAGTCAATTTTCACTCTGCATGCCTTCACCTAGGAACCAACCTCAGAAACCTCATTGAACTCGAGAAAATAAAAAACAAAGTGTTAGGAAAAGCCTACATTACAAAGAAACAAGCAATTTCATGTGAAAACAAAGTTTCATGCATTCACAAACTTTATGCGATTACTAATTTAGATCAAGGTCAAAGTGCAACTAGTTATTTTGGATCGAAAAATTGTTATCTTTAAGATGAATTTTTTTAAAGTAAAGTGTAACATTAGAGATGTCCACGGAGCGGGGTAGGGATGGGGAAGGCTATTTCAATCCCCATCTTTGCGAAATTCTCTATTTATTTTCACAAGAATCGGAGCAGAGATAATATTCAACATAATATAATATGATAAACAGCAGATGGTAATTAAGGACTGTTAATTATTTGATGAAGTGATAGATGATAGATGCGCGTGTTATCCTGAACATTTTACACTCGAAGGATACAACAAGGCAACTTGAAAGTACACTGTCTGAGTAGTTAATAAGGTCTCCTCATAAGAAATTTGCATTGCAAATGCTTTATCACAATCTACAGCCGGAAGTGCCAATAAATCGGTGCTTCTTAACATAAAATTTCCATGAAATGATGTAAAGCGGATCCCTAGGAGAACAAACAAAAATAATGAGAAGAAAGGTGTTGATAATGTGAGTGAAGAAGACAACATTCCATGAGTACCAACTTAAAAGGAAAAGATCACCTTTTCCACATCTTATACGCATTACAGCTTCCCAGGCAGTTTCTCTAGTCAAGTCCCTTGCTAACTCGTGTCTCAACTTTTCCCCATGAATGGAAGATTGGAAGCTAGGATAATAATACACCTGACCTCCAGTATATTTTGCCAAAGTCCCTAAATACAAGAAAGAAATAACAAGTAAATCCTCAGTGCACCACAAGCGATATTTTCATATGTCGTGTGGAAAAATATAAAGATGGGTAATGTGTGGAGTGTCATTATAGCCATCAGAACTATATCAATAAGCAGTAAATTTGAAATTACAGAAATGAATAAGGAACAACAAGCAATTAGTTTCAACCTGAATGAAAGATAGCAAACATAAAAAGTAGATGCAAAATTTCAGTTTCCCCAAGATGCTGATTGAAATAACAAATTTGAATGCACCAGGATAATTGTGTAAACCAATATTCTTCATTGTTCACAGAAGAATCATGGCTATATAGGAAGTTCCAAAAGCCAATCAGATCCTCTCAAACCACAATGATTTTAAAAGCTAGACCAAAGAAGAATAGTTATTGGGAACTGAAAAGAAATATATTTTTTAAATGTTCATCGCATGTGTAAATTAATTAAGGGGGGGAAAAAAAAAGCACCAACAATCATAGTAAACCCGTGCCATTTTTTCCTTATTTTTTTCTTTTTCTCTTTTGAAGGAAAATGAATTTGGGAGGACAAGCCCCAGTCAATTCCTAAGAATCAATTTCAATCATGTCACCATAAACACATTCTCCGGAGATGATAAACCTGAGGCATACCCAAGGAAGCAATATCTGTATACTTGTCACTAAATGTATAGACATTGACCCCAATTTGGAACTTGGTAAATTCAGCAGCCATTTGTTTGTAGAACGGATCCTCCGGCAGTCTTAGCAAATGTTCTTTGTCTGTTCCATAAACACGAAGATCATCCCCACGCAACTTCAAGCGGCCAATACCAAGAGATGGCAGTGTGCTTTGGAAAATTAACAACTTCCCACCAAGTTGGCTCTGCAAAGAGGGTTGAATCAAAAGATAAACCGATGGTCATATCTAACTCTTTAGTATACATCAATTTAAATTTAGATGAATTTCCATGGGTTGTTTTTATCTTTGGAATTTTTAGTTTTTTGCTTCCACTCCCTTGTGGAGTTTATATCATCATGGAGTTTGTATCTTCTGAGTATTAGTCTCTTTTCATTTTATCAATGGAAAGTTTCATTCTTGTTAAAAAAATATAGATGAACTTACAAAGTTATTAACATGTGTACATTGTAATTCATTGACAAGGAAATAACAAAGTTCATTTAAAAGTAATGGAATATAAATTTGATAGTGGTGACTGATTAAAAAGGTGTAAATAACACACCATGACCATAAATGCTGCTTTAAGGGCTGGGCCGAAGGCAGATTCAACATTCACATTGTCCTGAAACATGGACGGCAGGCTATCTAGGAATGATTCCACCACAGCTCTGGATTCAGACAAGTTGACAAGGAGGTCATCTGGCAAAGGTACAAATACATCATCCAGATCGGAAACCACCATCATTTGAGGCTGAGTCAAAGTTGACTGCGAAAGAAACAGGACATTTAGCATGAAGTATCAAATTAGGGTATAATATACAATAGGAACCTATATTTTCTACCTTCATATTATAAAAATGTATTGTGCTGTCAAAAGTCGCAAAACCTATTTGTGTTCTTGTAGAACCAGGCAGCTCGTCCAGGCATGATCGAATTGTTTGTGCCACAACCTACAAAAGGAAATAAAAAGTTAACACAACAGAAAATTATGAGTTCATGGTTTGGCAATCCCTCAACGAGTATTAGCAACACTTTCTTCTGGGAAGATCGTGATGAGGTTTTAAAAAATAAGAAGAAACCAATTTTCATGAAGAGAAATGAAAATACACCCAACGAGGAGCAAACCAGAGAAACAAAATAACAAGAAATTGCTCCAATGTTGAAAATATCACAAAAGTTACTTTTTGATGAGAGGAAACGTATGCATAGACAAGAAAGTCAGCTATGTTAAGAAAAGATAGGCATGAGTAGTCAGTCAGTAACATTAAGAAAAGAAATGAGTAGTTCGGGTGGTAAGAGTATATTATGATGGGAGTTGGAGGAAAAAAGCTATCATTGTATTGTGTTCCGTAGGAACAGACCCCTCAAAGGTCTGTACTCATGTAATTAACTCTATGCTAAATTAAAGGAGAACTCTTTCAAATGCATAACACATCCAAAGCTAGCCACTGCACTGACTTGCCTTCCAAACCTCCCGGCTCCCTGATGACATGTAATATCTTTAATGTTGGGAGAAAAATACACGAAACACAAAAAAATAGTATTATTGGAGAAAACCACAATACTATAATATTCTCCACTTCCACAAGTTAGAGTCACAAAAATAAATAAATAAACAGATAGAGAAAAAGGAGACGACATCAAAAACACTTGTTCACCCCAAACTCAAGACTACGTCCAATATTCTACAACTGCAAATTCTACTCAAATCTGAAGATTACAAAGAAGCCTCAAACTCCTGCTACAAACTAACCCTCAATAGCCCAACAAAATCTATTGGGCTTGGGATAAACAAAAAAGAACAAAACCCTTCATTCCCACAAGAGAAACACTCATTCTCTAGCAAAATAACTCACTGCCACACTCATAAAGCACGAGCGTACACTCACTGTATAAACTAAAATAGAATAGAAAAAGCCACCTTCCAAAAACTCATCAGCCGCACAAAAACATACATACATATACGTATGCTTAGATCAGTAAGACCTAATGGGCCTCATTTAAATGGGTGGGCTGAAACTTTGAACAAGCAAAAATGTTCTGCAAGCATACTGGATTTTCCGTCAAGTGTCGTAACGTCTTGCGCTTTGCTCTTGGGCTTCCTTGCTGGTGCAACCAATTTTGTCTCCACAATCCTAATAATCTCCCACTTGGAGACAAAATACGGTTTTGCCTCCCACTACAACCAAAAAATAATTCCCATGGCAAACTCCAAGGTTCAACTCCAACTACAACTGTTATTTCTAATCTTATTGGTAAACTCCAAGGCTCAACAAACCTGAAAAATAACAAACTCACAAGACAGGCAACCATCAAGACAATTAGGTTAAGGTGACATTTGAACCTGGAGGGGTGATCATTGAAAGAGTAAAAGATTTAGGAGGTTGTGAAAAGGATTGTTGTAGCTTTGGAGAGGAATTGAGGAGCCGAACACAAGCTTCTTCCAAAATGTCTGAAATAATCTTTTGAACTTTCAGGGATACCAGAGCAGGCTTCTGAGTATAATGGAGAGAGTAATTCGATACGTCTATTTTTCATTTTAAAGACATGAAGTGTAGATTTGGAAATTATGGAATATGAATAGACGGCTGGAAAGACCAAGCATTATCTCTAAAATGTTGTATAACCTAACGGTCATCTTGAAGAAAAAGATAATCTGACTTATGCAACTGATCATGCAAAGGAATAGAATTCAACGTAACATTTTTTACCATAAAGTCGTCTGATGGCAAAGTAAAGCCTTCATCCATCATAGCTTGATTTGTTCACTTTAAATCCATTGAATTTGTAAAATTAAGAATTGACAAGTCCACTTAATGAGTGCTGGGAGGATCTAAAGGATATATATCCCCGAAGTAGAGAGAAAAAATCTTGAACTTATTACCTCAATTTTAGTTGGAATGAAACCATAAATATTTTTCCTAACATCACAATCAATAAAATTAAGATTCTAGGAAGAGATATTGATCAAACCTCCAAAATGACCAATTGCTTCAAAATAAGAACGTTTCCTATAAGCTCGAGGTAAATTATTCAAAAAAAAATCAGCCACTATACCCTTCAATAAGCTTTGGATGAGGTGTTCTTCTTGGCACCATTTCTCAATTTTCAAGTGAAATTTTTCAATTTGCCTCCAATTGTCATCAAACTCCAACTCATAAAAACTCAGAAAAATCAACACTCAATTTCGAGGACGTCTTATCTGTCATGAAGGGATTAATAGAGATCTTGGAATGAAAATAACCTCTAAAGCATTATGAATGTCCTTCCAAGAGTTGTGGGCTCGCAATTTTGAAACCACCAAAATAGAAGTGAGGTTCATCCTCATCACTTCTTTTTCTTTCCTTGGACAAAATGTAGAAGCATCGAAAATATTTCCTTAACCACTTATTGAGGAGCTTGTAGAGATGAGGGAATCAACATATGTCATTTCTACAAATTGAGATATTAACGGGGTGAGGAAATAAGACTAAGGGAATTAGATCCGGTCCAAAAATCTTCATGAAGATATATGCAAGACCCATTTCCCTATAAGAATTAAATGAAGTTTCCAGTACAAGGCAAAAGAAAATGGCTTTCCGAGGACTCATTAATGTGTGTGCCTTCAGAAATCGCATTCCCGATCCACTACAATTTGACAACAATATTTGCTCATGATGACCTTCTACCAGAAAAAAATTGGGCCTTAAAAAAGTGCAGTAACCGGTTGGCAAATGTTTTTTCTACCAAGTCAGAGATTAAGGAGGTAAGCAAATTAAAGTCTTCGAAAAAAACAAATGTGAAATCCATGTCCCTCTAAGAATTAAATGAAGTTGCCAATACAAGACAAAAGAAAAGTAGGCTTTAAAAAAAGCTTTGTAACCACTAGCCCACGGAAGCTAAATTTCTATTTCCTAGATTCCCCATACGTAGCCCATCCTCTCTAAACTCCTTAGACATAACATCCCAACTCATCTAGTGTGAACTCCCATCCACCTCTAACCTTCCCACAAAAAATGTCTATCTTTCTGGAGTGAAGCACACAAAAGACAGAAAATAGAATTAAAAAAGAAAGTATAAAGAAACCCCTCTAAGGACTTGCTGAATTAAAGTTCACCACCCACCTCAAAGAATAAGGCTTTCTCATAGTCGCTCTTTCAAGTCTTAGACCCTCCGCAACTTGAGATTCAAACTAAAGGCACAACCACTTTCTTCAAGGCCAAGTTCATTCAATTGTTGCGCTTTTTCTATAATTTCTTACTACTTCACCCAACGATCCTGGAAGACAAATCAATTCCACTCTATGACAAATTCCTAAAGGACTTTGAGCTACTTTCTTATCTTCCTTCCTTGATCCTCAACAAAGAGAAATTAGTCGTAAAAGGTAAACTACTCTTAAAAGGGATCTCTTGTGAATTTTGCAATTGAATTAAAATATGTGTGCTTTGTTTCACATTTCAGAGTACAGGACCAAATAGATATAACTTTGGAAGTTTAGAACTATTGGAAGAGCTTTGTTTCACATTCTTACAAGAAAATCTTATCGCAACATCTTGCCCTTTGAATCTGCATTGGAGACCCGTATTTGTTTGTAAGAAGGATTTACTGAAACCTCAATTAATCCGGTGCTTTCATATCCCATAGTTCGTTTATCTCGTTTTCATTTTTTTTTTTTTTTTTTT
>NW_019646450.1:195924-231236 GCF_002806865.2 Cucurbita pepo subsp. pepo
CTATTTTGATCTCATTTTCTTTTTTTTTTTTTTTTTGTTCTCTCCTTTAACATTTCATTTCTTTTCATTAAATCAAAGAAAGGTCTCATTTCTTGTAATAATCGAGTCCCAGTATTGAGTCTCGCTAGGAATTCTGCAATGTTCCCCCCTTCAAATGCTGACCACTCACAATGACCCAAGCAATACCCAACCGATACCCAAGCAAACTTCCACCCCCAAAGCCTGCACTAGCAGCAACCATAGACAACCCTACTATATGAGACACAACCATAGGCAAGGTATATCTACGGCTAGATAATGGGCCATCCTAGGAACTGGTTCAAAGGAAGAGTGCCAAATAAGGGGAGACCATGTAACAAAAGGAAGGAGAAAAGAAAACAGGCAGGGGAAGACAAACAGCAAGGAAAACAAGGCAATTTCATGATTAAAATGCAATTATAACCAAAATTGACGCATAAAATAGATTCTTATATAAGAAATGATAATAAAGAAGATTCTTTTTCATTTTTTTTATGAGAAAAAGATTCTCTTTTATTAACCCAAAAGAATCTAGCAACTCAATGTCTAAGCATATTATGGTAATCTCTTTCAAAGATTTTCACCCAACAAAAATAGATTTTGGTCAGTGTTTACAAAGCTGAAGATGCACACAAAGACGATGAGTCTGTTAATTTCCTTCAGGCGTGAAGTAACAAAAAGGTGTAGCTTAAGTGAAGCAAATGGCTCGCATGTTGGAGCCACACGCCTAGTATATCACTCAAGTCAATGGCCATGCGCTTAATATTTTGATAGTTTCTTAGATTTTATTCTTTTTCATTTCTTTGTATTGGTCTAAGAATAAACACCCGTTTGTGACTACCCTTTCAACTTTGATTCTTTTTCAATTCTTTGTATTACAAAGATATATCACTCAAAGCAATGGCCATGCACTTAATATTTTTAAGTTTTCATGAGCTCCTTTTATTTCATTCATCAATGAAATTTGTTCTTCTCAAAAAAAATTGGAGTGCACCTTGAGGGCATTAATTTTGGTTAACCAAAATAAAATGTTAAGAATGGTATAGTATAAGTTCTAGAACCATTAGTTGCTTGTTAGTTATTGTTGCAAGTGGAAATTATCTTACTCACATCTCTTCTTAATTTTCAGAGGTACATATGCCTTTTATAATACAAAAAGACTAGCTAAATGCATAGATATTAGGTAACAATACAGAAAAATAAATCTAACTAAACCCCTAGATATTAGTTTAGATTTCTTGGTTATAACCAGAGTATAAATACCACTGTTAGGATGGCAATAGACAGATTGTCATTCAATATATTCAGAAACTTAGTTTACACCAAAGAAACCTTCCACGTCAACCTAAAAGCTACCATTCACTTCATATTATGATAATTTCTTTTCGATTGTAAAAAAAATTCTCATTAAAAGAGGATAGACTTGAGGGGTAATGAAGGAATAACCTTGATTTAAGAAATATTTATGTAATATTGACCTCCTGTGTTATTACCTAGATTTATTTAGATTTACGAGTATCTAGGGATTTAATAGTCAGAAGTTAAATTTACTGTTACCTATTGATACTAGGGATTTAGTTAGATTTACGGTTACTATATGGTGATTTGGTTAGATTTATCATTATCTAGTATCAAGATATTTAGTTAGACTTTCTCTATTAGAAAAGGCACGTGTACCTCCTTAATATTAAATATGAAAAGCAAGCAAGATAATTTATACTAGCAATAAGGGGAGATGAGGAAAATAAAACTAATAGTAATAGTAATAGTAATAGTAATAATCAAGGAAAATAAAACTAATAGTAATAGTAATAATCGTATAGAAATACTTACCTCTAACATCCCACTTCTAACTGCAGCTATAGAAGCATCTATAAGGAAAAAGTACAGTGGAGGCATAGGTGGCCGAACCATATACTCGGTTGGAGCAACAAAATCCACACTACCCTTAGTAAGCTCAGGTCGCTGATCCAAATCAATTCTCCGGCCAGTAGCATCCAAATGGGCAAAATAGTCACCCTGAACTGAATAGGGAATCGACATAATTCAATATAAGCCAACACGGAAAATAGCTGTATACAAAAAGAAATGGCATTTTCCAAAAAAATAATACAAATAGGTAAATATTCTACCTTCCAAAGGAAACAAAAGCAGTAAATGAAGTGAATGTTACACTCAAGCTCTACAGTAACACTAAATTGTTTGTCCAAGAAAGGAAGGGGAAAATAAAAAGAAAAATCAATATAACTCACAGCCTATGGCTGAAATTCAAAAGAAAGGATGCGACTTTGGCTCTTAAAAAATATATCTCCTATGCACTAGGCTTCCAAATAAGAAACTGTAACTGCATATAACAATAGGTCAAATTTACTAATTCTAGTGTCCTCGGAGCCATGAGAATTATAAGCCTTCGTACCATCATTCAGCAAAGAACAAATGTTGCAGCGCCACTTTCTTCCTGCATCTGTGAATGTGGCATATGGATTTATATAAGTGCGACACCTTCTGCAGCGGATGACACCAGTTGATGCAAAGTTGATAACTGGCACTTCTTCCTAAAGCAAAATAAAAGAAATTTAATAAGGTAACTTTAGCATGCACAGAAATCAAAATATTAGTTATTACTAGCATAGAAACACTAACCCCACTTGGAGCTTCTGCAAGTGGACAAACAATTGCTCCGAGAGGTAGATGCCACCTTGAGACAAGTGACTGGGAACTGGGAATAGCACTGGTTGTAAGCCGTAAATATCTCTGATCACAGTTCATGGGGTACATCTCGGAAAACAATTTAGGCTCTTCATCACCATTCAATGGCCTTGGAAGTGTTTTTGGATCAATTCCTGCATCAATTGATCCAGGAACAGATCCAATAGAAAGTGAGTTGAAATCTTCAGCTAATCCTTGAATGGAGCTAAGGGGCGGCCCAGTGCCTGGATAGTGCTTTTGGTCTGTAGACAGCAAACCTTGTGAGGCTACAGCTTGAGGAGGAGAAACATAACCTCCTTGGTGACCAAGGAAAGGGGAAGCTGGTGCTGAAGGAGGAATATACTGCCCTTGGTGACTAACCAAAGGAGGTTGCATTTGTTGGGATTGTAAATCTGCATTGGGCTGCTTATGGACATAACCAGGCAAAGAGGAGTGAAAGTTAGGCCTGGCTGATGGAAAAGATGGATCTAACATAGGCTGTGGAACATTTGTGGGAGGAGGGCCTAAGTTTTGAGGAGGAGATCCCATAGGCACTGAAGGAATCTGAGTCTGCTGGTGAAAAGAAACTGGAGGTGGCGATGCATAAGCAGCAGGGGGTTGCCCCATTGGTGGAATTCGTGCAGGAGGTGGTTGAGTTGGTGAAACAAACTGTGGAGCTGGGAAACGCTGGAAAGGCCCAGCAGTTGCTGGGACACTGGATGCTGATGGTGGTGGAACAGATGGATCAAGGAACCTACTTGGTTGCATAGGTCTAAACCCAGGGCTCCCTGCTCCAACTGCAGGACCAGAGGATGGAGGAAAAGGCATTGTGTTTGTCGGCATAGCAGGAGAGGCAGGTCTAAAACGAGAGGCGTCTGATCCAACTACAGGACCAGAGGATGAAAAGGGTGACGCGGTCTGAGTGGTAGCAAAAGGTGTGCCAACAGGCCTAGTAGGAAAATGCTGCTGAGCATGATTTTCAGTCCCCATGGGTTCTACTATTGCACTCTCACACTCTTTGAGTTAATGGGATGCTAGCATGACGCAGACCTGTGCAGCCAGCAGCCAACCAGAAAGAAAAAGGAAAATCAAAACGATTCTTCAAAAAAAAAAAGCGCAATGAATTACCAACCGATACGGAAATAAGGACTCTCATAACATAAATCATACTAAACAGTCATACACCTGCTAACCCGCGCCATAACGCATTTAAACATAAAGAACACGAAAATGCAACCCAGAAAACCCCCAGATTCCATTTTCGTTATTGTTCAGACTGATTTTTTTAGCTAAACAGAATAATTTACGAAACCAAAGTTCAAAGGAGCTAGCACATGGAGAGAAAGCACAATCAAAAAGGCCACACGCAACTAAGACTTGTTTACAAGTAAATTGAATTTGCAAAATAGTTGCAGTGGGGAACAGAGATTTGGAAGAAAAAGAAAATGAAACATCAACAACAACAACAACAACAACAGTAAATTCTGATTCGGGGAAAGTCAAATTGGAGTATGAAATCGGAGGTGGCGTGAAAAGAACAGAGATCTAGCCCCAAGGAAGAAACTGATACACAGAATTGTAATCATTGGAGTCGGAAGCAAGTGTTCCCATATCAATCCATAGCAATCAATTCAATTGGCGAATCGGAAATGGGAGAGGGAAAGAAGGGTACCTTGTCTACGAGGGTCTGCAAGCAGAGCAACGAACACAAAGAGGATCGAAGAGGTCGGCGGATCCGAAGTGCGAAAGATCGAATGCCTGCAAGTGAAAGAGAAAGGCGAGATAGATCAGTGATTTTAACAAACCCAACAACTCTTCCTTCCAATTCATTCACAAAATTAATTGAAGTCAAATCTCAGAAGTTTGTACCCCAAAAAACCATATGCTTTCTTCTTCAACTCAAGAACTTTGTTTCNTTTTTTTTTTTTTTTTTTTTTTTTTTTTTTTTTTTTTGTTTTTTCTCTCTCTCTGTTGGATTAAATTAAAGTAAAAATACCTGTTTTTCTTTATTATTTGTTTGTTTATTATATTTTAAATGTATAAATACAAGAACGACAAAATGTGCCTACTTGAGGAGGTGTAATTGACATATATATATCTATAACACTTGTTTAAAATTTTTTAATTAATTATCTAAATTTTGAATTGGTAATAGGGGTAAGTTTATTAGATTGATTATCGGGGTCGGGTGAATTCAATACTAGGCGCCTGTTGGTATTCCAGCCTTCTTTCTTCTTTCAAAGCCTACCCGAATGAGAATCCAGTGTTTCTTGGTCGTGAATATTTGAATAGGATGAACCGCCTCGTGGTTTGCTTCGAAACAAAACAATTAGAATTAGGCTCGTTGAACTGGAATGTGTATTATCCATATGAGGAATCTTTCAATGGAGAAGATTCGTCGACCTAAGACGAAAAGAAGGGTCTATCTATTTTATTTAGTTATTGAGTTAAACCGATGATTCTTTATTGTAATAGATAGCAACAAATATTTCATCAAAATTAAAATTAAGTCGTGCATTATCGTGTCAAATATTTATTTTCTTAATTAACAAATTTATAAAATAATATTAAATATTTTGTCCTTAGTCTCCTACAAACTTTTTAAGATTAGTTGAAGGAATAATATAAATTACAAATAATAAATAATAAAACATAAATTACAAGGTAATAGCCCAAAAAAATAAAAATAAAAATAATTATAAAAATATATACGTCAAAATAATAATAATAATAAATAACTAAAAAGAATTACTAAAAATTAAAATAAAATTTACCCACCTCTCTCTCCACTAACCTCCTATCCCAACTCCATCCTTTCTTTTCAACCGGGCACAATATCACAATAAAATAAAAATAATACGGTAAGAATAGAAAATAAGATAAGTAGTGAAAATAACATTATATATATACAACATTCCAAGAGTCTACTCATAAAGTCTCTCAGGCTCACATGTACTCTAAGGGGCCATTGTAAAATTTAGAAAATTCAAATTAAAATTGGTGTCATGGTTCATATAGGTTGACTTGAATACAAAATACAAAATCGAACTTTATTATGGACAAATTGGTGACACCAACNTCGTGAATATTTGAATAGGATGAACCGCCTCGTGGTTTGCTTCGAAACAAAACAATTAGAATTAGGCTCGTTGAACTGGAATGTGTATTATCCATATGAGGAATCTTTCAATGGAGAAGATTCGTCGACCTAAGACGAAAAGAAGGGTCTATCTATTTTATTTAGTTATTGAGTTAAACCGATGATTCTTTATTGTAATAGATAGCAACAAATATTTCATCAAAATTAAAATTAAGTCGTGCATTATCGTGTCAAATATTTATTTTCTTAATTAACAAATTTATAAAATAATATTAAATATTTTGTCCTTAGTCTCCTACAAACTTTTTAAGATTAGTTGAAGGAATAATATAAATTACAAATAATAAATAATAAAACATAAATTACAAGGTAATAGCCCAAAAAAATAAAAATAAAAATAATTATAAAAATATATACGTCAAAATAATAATAATAATAAATAACTAAAAAGAATTACTAAAAATTAAAATAAAATTTACCCACCTCTCTCTCCACTAACCTCCTATCCCAACTCCATCCTTTCTTTTCAACCGGGCACAATATCACAATAAAATAAAAATAATACGGTAAGAATAGAAAATAAGATAAGTAGTGAAAATAACATTATATATATACAACATTCCAAGAGTCTACTCATAAAGTCTCTCAGGCTCACATGTACTCTAAGGGGCCATTGTAAAATTTAGAAAATTCAAATTAAAATTGGTGTCATGGTTCATATAGGTTGACTTGAATACAAAATACAAAATCGAACTTTATTATGGACAAATTGGTGACACCAACCTAAGCTAATCAGGTAAGTGGTCTTACTATCGGCATGGTTATATTTGAGGTTGACACGTGCCCCGTGGTTATGTACGTGTCATATATATTGGTATGTGTGAATTGTTTGTGGATTGATATGCTTATGATATGTTATATATGTTATAATATGTGAATTGTACGATAATAATTACGGTATGATGTGTTCAATGATATGTTTGAGATAAGATACGAGAATGATGCACAAAACGAAATGTAACGATAGAAGTAAGATACGTTCATGAAACATTAAAGTTAGGTTACATACTGAAGTGCTATGGATATGAGAGATTGATAAAAGAATACGGTTAGGTTATGGGTAGAAAGGGATAGGTTTGTGATAGATTGATAGAACCATAGCGTTAGGACACGTTCCTGTGATGATATGACTAAGGTACGTTCATGTAACGATATGACTGTGATAGGTATAAGAACGTTAAGGCTATGATAAGTTAGGAAACGATATGACCACGAATTGTTTACGACATGATTTGATTATGATACAACATGTGAATAACGGATANCGACATGTGAATGATGGATGTATATATATTGTGATATGATATAAAAACAATATGTTATGGTAAGATATGTGATAAATTGACATGCTTATGATATGATACGTTGTGATGCAATATGTTATGATATGATATGTATATGATATGTTATGTTAAAGCATAGAACGTTATGTTATATCGCTTAAATGATATGTATACAACATGATATGAATGATATGAAATCACGATAAATGACATGAAATATAACCCTGTTAGAATTATGTATGATATGAGAATTGAAGAATGAGAAATAATATGATATGAATGATGAACGATATCTGAAACGATATGATATGTACAGAATGCTAGCGGAGTTGTATTAAATAGTAATGAAAACGGAAAAATTTTGGGACCTCATGCATTATGTGTACTCATGTATAGGGGCATACCCCTATTCCATCACGAGGGTACGAACGCGTACATCCATTAGGAAAGCGAAGTATCATTATGTTTTATATAATGCTGCCATGACGGTCACTAATTCTAATGGGTGTCCGACAAAAGTTGAACTACCAGAGAAGGCTCGCCCAACAAGAAAAAGCGTCCAGCGGTGTGCGAACTGACTGGTGAGCTCATACTCACACGTATGACTGTGTGTAGAGTATATGGGACACATCCAAGTTGCCCAATTAGAATAGTGTCGTAGCAAAATAAACTGATATGATAGGTTCCGTCATTGCATTCGCATGTTCTTGCATTTAACCCCCAATAGTGGGGTCACTTACGGAGTATTTCTTAACTCAAGCCACATGCTACCTCTATTTCAGGTTAAGGCAAGGTATTCCTTCACGGCTAATGATGACATCGCAACTCAAGACCATGACACATGCATAGGGTCATCACATTTATTTTCTTAATCTTAAACGTTTATTTATCTTATTTAGTCTTTTGATGTATCGTTTTAAATGTGTTTTCAAAACATGTAAATGAATGACTGTGTTTTAAGCATAAGGTTACGTTTTATGAAAATTTAAATAAAGTATTTGTTGGATCGGTATGGCAACCCTAGAGGGTGGATAGGGTTTTAACGATAAAAGTATTTAAACCTGATTAATTTTTTCTAATTATGAATTTTTTTACAAATGAGTAGAAGATTATAATTATTAGAGAAAAATAGTTGAAGTCAATGCAATAAATCACAATAATAATTTTGAAATTAAATAGGAAAGAGTTAGAAAATATGACACCGTAGTTTTATAGTGGTTCGGTCAAACTCGACCTACTCCACCCCAAGCGTCTCTTGGAAATTTGAATAAGAAACTTTCTTGACTCTCTCATGAATCAGAGCCCAACTGCTACACTGCTCTTTTTACGGGTTCAAGAGCAAACTCAATCCTTTCCACGACGTAGGATCTAACCGATAAGTATTTGAATTTGGTATGAACACACCACAACTCTCTAAATGAGTAGATTTACAATTTATTATTTTCTCACATTACAATAAAAAAAAATGTCTCGATAATAAGATGAATAAAAATAAAAATAAAAATAAAATTGATAATTGAAGAATTATAGAAGTTGTGTGTCGACAAAATAGAGGAGAGGATGAGCTTAAATAGAGAAAAAAAGTGGCAAAAAGTATAAATTATATGAACCATTAGATTAGATTAGAAGAGAAATGAAAGATAGAAATTAAAAGTAAATAATAAGAAGTTTTTCTATTTTTTAAATATAATAATATAATAATAATATAATATAAAAATAATAAAAACTTTGTGAGTAAACGGTCAAACTAAAATTTATTATAAATATAATAATATAATAATAATAAAAGGTAATGTAAGTAACTGTTATATTCAAATTTCAAAATTTATTATAAATATAATAAAATTGATGCGAGTAATCCTTAGATTTAAATTTATATTATGTATAAATAATTTTATTTATAAATAAATAAATAAATAAACTCCACAATTGGTTGCCCTTCCAAAATTATAAATATTATATTTTGATTTAGCTGTCACATCATCACGTCGGTATCTTTATCTCGATTGTAATTTCTTTGTTTAGCTCGGATTTAAATAATTGAAAAGTAGTTGAAATCGTTATTCCGAACCTTATAGTTCAAAATACTGAAAATGTTAATACTTAAAAAGTAGTTTGTTATCATCAAAACCTCAATCAATTAATTAATTAAATGAGATTAAGGCCAAAATGTCAACAATATTTCCGCATTCATGTTTATGATATGTATACAATAGCGACCTTAAATTAAGTAGAAAATTTCAAGTCGTTACATTAACTCATAAATTCCACTAAATAAATGCATATACAAGTGTAGTTATGTACATATATTTGAGAACTTACTTGGGAGTTGAATTGATCGAACTTTTAATTCTAATAGTGATGAAAAATGTGTAATTTAATATATTTGTTGTACAAAATTTAAAATTATTAGTATTGTAACTAGGGGTGTACATGGTCCGGGTCGGGTTGGGTTGGGTTGGAGGATTTTTTTGACCCAACCCAAAAGTTCGGATTGGTTGGATTAGTTGATGGTGTTAATGTAACACATGCGGAAGCAATTTGGATCTTAGGCACTTTTAGAACATCAATTATTGTAAATGACTAGCATGTTCATAAGTATTAAAACTTAATGAGTTTAAATACTAACCTTTTGTAGTTCAAACTCCTTTTGCCTCACGAACCGATTTCGAACCACCACTAGTGTCTTCTCCACTATTCTCCGGCCTTAGAACGGGATTGTGGAATCCGGTGAGTGACTAAACTTGGGAGGGATTTTGTATACGTGAAAGAGAGTGCTTGTGAGAGGTTTTTCATCAAGATGAAGAATCCCTTCCAAGTATCATGATCACTCTATTTAAAGAGTCAAGTTTGCATGTTCATGCAAACTTGAGATCACCAAATCTTGACACTTAAAATTCCACTCAAATGTTTGAGATTATGTGGCAAGCATGCATGTTTGAGTTAACCAAATTTTGACACTCAAAATTCCACTCAAACTTGTGGGGTTTATTTGGCAAACATGCAAGTTTGGTTAAACCAAATTTTGACACCTCAAAATTCCACTAACATGATTTTTCCATTAGATGAAAGTCAACATTTTGACTTTCTTCATTTTAATTAGATGAAAGTCAACATTTTGACTTTCTTCATTTTAATTCAACAATTAATTTGAATAATGAATTTCAAATTAAAGTAACATTAAATAATTAATTAAACTATTTAATTAATATTTAATATTAATTCAAATGCCAATCCCAGTCAATTCCGACACATAATTGATTAAGATATTTAAATCTTATTTAAATATCTCAGATTCTCTCTTTTCGTTTAATTCGTAAATAAAATAAAATTGCGGTTAAATATATCGTATATATGTAACGCATATTCCCTAATTTGAATTCGAACACTTCGAACTCACTCGTCACACTGTTCTATGGTTTAGTCCGATATGAGCTAGCAGAGGGACCTAATGGACCTATAGATCATGGGCTCCAACGATTCAAGATTAACCGATTAAACTCATTAACCTGGTTAACCAACATTCGTTAACTACTAGGACACTCCACTATAGCCTAGTAGTTGCACTCCCCTCACTATAGATATATTTCTGTCCATCTGATATAACCATGATTAGTAAGTCGATCCTTCACAGGTTGTTCGTAACTAGAGCTGGGTCAATTTACCGTTTTACCCCTGAAGTTACTTCTTGTTCCTTATGTCTCACTGATCCTCTAATAAACAATTGGTTTGTGGTCCAACCAGTAAACCGAATCCCTCTCAGGCCAATGAGAGGGTGGGGCCCCTTGTTCAAGACCTGGAGTCAGTGCTTAAGGGAACTACCTTTCTTCTATCCCTAAAAGTGGGTAGGAGTGAATTCCGTCTTGCACCCCACGTCCCCAGCCATTCACCCAGTCTTACCCCTGAAATGGGAGGCCTGTTGAGTCGGCGAACTAGAGCCACTCTCACCCATGCAAATCTAAGGATAATTCCGAATAAACAGGAGTTCATGGTTAGCTCAGGATTAAAACCGAGTTACCTAGGTTATCGAATGAAAAGAAAATCAGTCTCAACAGTAAACGACTTTATAAAGTGAGAGTGGTTTTCTTCATGGTCCGATCTTATGCAATACTCATTGCATAGGACGCCCCCACTCACATGTCTCCACATGCACAATTTAGTGATCGCATTGTTTATATCATATACAAAAGTGGGCCGCATCCATAGTGTCCCCAGAATAAGGTACTCAGCCTTATCCTTATACTATAGATCATTTTGACTATATACTTGAACTTGATCCACTCTTATGTCTCTACATATAGTTCAAGTAGTCATACTATAGCCAGAGTGTTCTTAGTTTATTGGATTTAGATTAATGATCGTAAAGTTCACTTTATTCAATAACAATTTTTTCTGAATAAACAACAATAATAACTTTATTGAAAATAGAATATATCTTTGTTTACAAACTATGAGTTTTAGGACATAAAACCCAACAAAATCCCACTTGGACTAAAACTCTAGTGGGGTTTTATAACGTTGAGTAGAGAGAAATACAATAAACTAGGGCATCACATACTCATGCCTTTTCTCCCACTTGCCCTAGATTACATAACTCGTAGTCCTAGACTCACTAGGTGCCCTTCAAACACTTTAGCCGTGAGGGGCTTTGTAAATGGATCAGCAATGTTGTGTTCTGAAGCTATCTGTGTGACGATCACATCTCCTCGTTGCACAATCTCCCTTATGAGATGATATTTGCGCTCAATATGTTTTCCTCGCTTATGGCTTCTTGGTTCTTTTGAATTTGCAACTGCTCCACTGTTATCACAATAAAGAGTGACGGGAAGATGCATATTTGGAACGACTTCCAAATCAGTTAAGAACTTCCTAAGCCATACAGATTCTTTCGCTGCTTCACAAGCAGCAACATACTCAGCCTCCATGGTGGAATCAGCAATGCAACCTTGCTTTATGCTTCTCCATATTACTGCTCCTCCGTTCAGAGTGAAGACAGATCCTGATGTCGATTTCCTTGTATCTACATCGGTCTGAAAATCTGAGTCAGTGTACCCTGTAAGGATCAGATCCTTAGCACCGTACATTAGCATATAGTCCCTCGTTCTCCTAAGATACTTGAGGATATTCTTAACGGCAGTCCAATGAGTACGTCCCGGATTGGACTGATATCTGCTGACAATTCCCACAGCATAGCATATGTCGGGTCGGGTACATAGCATAGCATACATCAGACTACCGACCGCTGATGCATAGGGAATGTGTTTCATATCCTCAACTTCTTGAGGTGTCTTAGGACTTTGTTCCTTCGACAAATGAACTCCATGCCTGAAAGGTAATAATCCTTTCTTGGAGTCCTGCATCTTATATCGAATCAACATTTTGTCGATGTACGATGCTTGAGACAAAGCTAGTGTTTTGTTCTTGCGATTTCGAACAATTTGGATTCCAAGAACAAACTGAGCCTCTCCCAAATCTTTCATTTGGAATTGTGTCGCCAGCCAATGCTTAATGTCAGTCAGAATTCCCACATCATTTCCAATTAGTAGGATATCGTCAACGTACAACACCAGGAAAGCTACTGTAGAGTTGACTATCCTTTTATAAACACAAGGTTCGTCAACATTCTGTTTAAAGCCATAAGATTTGATCGCAGTATCAAACTTTATGTTCCAGGATCGAGATGCTTGCTTCAACCCATAAATGGATCTTTTAAGCTTGCAAACCCTTTGCTCGTGATCCTGTTCAATGAACCCCTCTGGTTGAGCCATATAGATACTCTCTTCAAGATCGCCGTTTAGAAAAGCTGTCTTAACATCCATTTGCCAAATTTCATAATCATAAAATGTGGCAATAGACAAGAGTATTCTAATTGATTTAAGCATAGCAACAGGTGAGAAGGTTTCTTCATAGTCCACCCCCTCTCTTTGGGTATAACCCTTTGCTACTAGTCTTGCTTTAAAGGTCTGTACCTTACCGGTTTGGTCTCGTTTTCTCTTATAGATCCATTTGCAACCAATAGGTTTTACCCCATCTGGTTGATCTACAAGTTCCCAGACTGAATTGAAGTACATTGACTCCATTTCAAGATTCATGGCTTTAATCCACTGATCTCTATCAACATCATTCATTGCCTGTTTATAGGACAATGGATCCTCAACGCCATCATCAGGTATGATGACTTGAGTTTCTATCAAACCCAAGTAACGATCGGGTTGAGTTATAACCCTCCCACTACGTCGAGGCATTCTCAACTTTTGAGAAGGATGTGATTGACCAGAAGTGTCAGCTCCATCAACAACTCTGGTTGAACGACCAGCTTGATCAACAACTCTTGTTGTTTTATCAGTAACTTCTTTAGAAATCTCACTTAATACTAGTTTGCTACGAGGTTGATGATTTCTTACGTGATCTTCCTCTAAGAATGTAGCGTTCGTTGATACAAACACTCTATTTTCTTGAGGATCATAAAACAAACCACCTTTCGTCTCTTTGGGGTATCCTACGAATAGACATAATTTTGAACGACGTTCTAATTTCTTGGGATTTTGCAACAACACATGTGCTGGACATCCCCAAATTCTGAAGTGACGTAAACTACCTTTACGCCCTTTCCATAACTCATAAGGTGTTTCTGAAACACTCTTAGTAGGAACCATGTTCAAAATGTATGTAGCAGTCTCCACTGCATATCCCCAAAACGGATCGGGTAATTGAGCGAAACTCATCATGGACCGAACCATGTCCAATAGAGTTCTATTTCTCCTTTCTGATACACCATTTTGTTGAGGCACACCAGGGGCTGAGAGTTGAGACCTTATTCCATGTTCTATCATATAGTCCTGAAATCTTAAATCCATGTACTCTCCTCCTCGATCTGATCGAAGTGTTTTAATAGTTTTACCTAATAGATTCTCAACCTCAGTCTTATACTCTCTGAATTTTTCAAGAGCTTCCGACTTGTGATGCATTAGGTAAAGATAGCCATACCTTGAATAATCATCAATAAAACTGATGAAATATTCATACCCTCCTCGTGCTTTGACATTCATTGGACCACAGAGATCTGTATGCACGAGTTCTAAGGTTTCTTTGGCTCTATAGCCTTTTTCGCAAAATGATCGTTTAGTCATTTTACCCTCAAGACAAGACTCACATGGAGGTAAAGAATTGTCTTCTAACTTATTTAGAAGTCCTCTTTTAACCAATCTCTCAATCCTATTGAGATTAATGTGGCCTAGTCTTAAGTGCCAAAGATAGGTATTAGGAGAAATCTTTTGTCGCTTATTTTGAGTTTCAGCTGTTTTAAACATCTCAATATTTAAAATAGCTTTTGTTTTGCTCGGTTTTAACATATATAAGTTGTTTTCTAGTTTTGCAGAACAAATATGAATACCTCTTTTGCAAATGAACACTTCATTGATTTCAAAAGATACTTTATACAACTGTTCTAATAAACAAGAGATGGATATTAGATTTCTTTTCATTCCAGGAACAAAAAGTACATTATCTAATATAATGAATCTATCTCCAAAAAACAACTTTAAATTTCCTACTGATCTTGCTGAGACAACCTCTCCTGTTCCAACCCTGAGTGTTATCTCGCCGTCCGCAAGCATTCTCCAGGAGCTAGTTTCCTGGTAAAAAGAACAAATATGATTAGTCGCCCCTGAATCTAGTATCCAAGTTGAGTTGTCATACTCTACTAAACACATTTCTACAACGAGTAAATCATATTTACCTTGTTGTGTCTTTTCGGCTTTCTTCTCTGCAAGGTATTTTGGGCAGTTTCTCTTCCAGTGCCCGTTTTCGTTGCAATGGAAACATTTTCCTTTATCTACTTTTTGAACCTTGTTCTTGCGGTTAGTAGGAATCTTATTTTTCCCTTTTCCCTTCTTCTTCATCAAAACACTTTTAGAAGTTGAAGGTCCAGACTTATTTTTGGAGGACGATCCTCGTAGTAATTTCTTGGAGATAGCAACATTTGCTTCTCCTGTTTGTCCCTTGTTTGTTAAGAGGGACTGATAAGTCTGTAGCTCATTGAGAAGAGCAGTCAAGTTATATTCTATTTTGTTCATAACCACATTGGTGCGGAACTGGAAGAAGCTCTTCGGAAGAGACATCATGATAAAACTGACTTGACTCTTCTCATCAATGACAGCTTCATTTTCTTCTGCCACATTGAAATGGACCATCATGTCCAGGACATGTTCTCTAACTGAGGTCCCTTCTTTCATACGGCAGTTGTAAATGTATTTTATGGCTTCATGTCTAAGGGAGAAGGACGGTTGTCCAAACATCCCTTTTAGAGATTCCATAATCTCTTTAGCAGTACCCATAACATCGTGTTTCTTAGCCAAAACATCAGATATGCTGGCTAGAATGTACACTCGGGCTTTGTCATTTGCCTTTATCCATCTGTCATATGCATCCCGAGCTGTTCGGTTTGCATTTGAGTTTGGGTTTGGAGGACACTCCTCAGTTAAAACAAACTTTAAATCATCAATTTTCGATAACACTAGAACGGCCAAAACATCTTTGGCAATTTTCGATAAAACTGTATACTTAAACTCATTTGTTTTCCACCATGCCAAAACATCAAAAATATCATCAAGTTCTTCACTAGGGTCAGATAAATATCGATCCACATCATTCTTTAACTCGAGTGAATGTTGCTCTTCTCTTCTTCGTTTGTATCTTGATAATACTAATATTGAACCACTCAAATTCTCTTCATCAATTGTGTCCATCTCCATACTCATGGACTTAGAAGTAAGTCTTGATTCAGAGTGATGATGATCTTGAGCATTATCATAAAACTTGTAGTAATCATACAAACGAATTAAATAATTCTTTATGTCATCCACCATCACTTTAGTCATAGCATCTTCGTAAATATTCGAAAAGCAAAATGATATGTAATCCAATTTGTAACGAGGATCGAGTACCACTGCTATGAATATCAACTTATTAATTCTTTCCATTGAACCTCAATATTTGTCATACTTAACTTTCATATTTGAACTCAGGTTACTTAAAACAGAGTTCACATTTGTACTCCACTGAATTAAAAGTTCTCGAATACCCCAAAGTTCATGAAAATAAGAATTAGAAGTCACATATAAAGAACCACTTATCTTCGCAGTGACAACACCTCATGTGTAATATTTGTGCATCTAAGACAAGTGAATTCCAACTTCTAAGCCTTCTCATAATATATGAAATAGCTATATCATTGGAACTTGCATTATCAACTGTGATAGAGAAAACCTTACCGATTTTTCATTCCAATAAACAACTCTCAATAATCTTGTCAATAGTCTCTCCCTTGTGGTTAGCAACTTGACAAAAGTTGAGAATTCTTTTATGCAAATTCCATTCTGAATCAATAAAATGAGCCGTGATTACCATGTAATTAATATTTTGCAACGAAGTCCATGTGTCAGTGGTAAGACAAACCCTCTTCGAATGACTAACTAAAAAATCTTTCAACTTCTTTTTTCTTCTAGATAGAGCTGAAATATATCTCTAGCAATGGTTACTATTGACGGAGGGTCAAACTTAGGACATGCAATACTACAAAACAATTTGAAGCCCTCATTCTCTACAAATTTAAATGATAATTCATCCATAATTATCATCTTAGCACATGTTCTCTATATCTTGTTTGACTAAATAATGAAGTAACAATATTACTACCACCCTTTCCATCCATTAAACGTTGAAAACTTAGAGTGGTTTGTCCTTTGTCCTCCACCTTATATGTGTACTTCCTACACTGATTTTTTAAGTGCTTCCATAACGTGCTAGTTCCACAAAAATTAGTATCACAAGCATACTCCTTAGAACAATAGTTGCACTTGCACCTCTTATTATTGTTCTCTAATCTTGTAAAGTGATCCCACACGGTTGATTTACTAGGTTTCTTCTTCTTAAATTCAGATTGGGTAGCCAATGGTGGTTTCGATACATTATAATTACTAGAGCTACTTGCACATATTGTTGCACTGTTGTTTTCCATCTCTAAAAAGTAAAATAGAACTATTATGATTCAAACATTTAACTCAATATGAACAATTATCATAGAATGCATCAAGGTTAAAATATACAATGGGATATAACAAAAGGAGAAAAAACGAAAAAACCTACCAGTTATAGCGTTCCAGGAGACTAAAGAGAGAATGCTATTGAACTGGAGAGGAGAAATGAATTGCAGAGTAGAGGAGTTAGAAATGAATTGGAGAGGAGAAATGAAGTGCAGAGAGAGGAGTTGAAATGAATTGCAGAGGAGAAATGAAGTGCAGAGGAGAGGAGTTGAACTGAATTCTAGAGGAGAGGAGATGATGGCAAGGAAGGGATAGCAAAATAAAATGAATGGCAAAAGAAGGATTGCAGAGTAAAATGATAGAGAGGAAGGAATGAAATTTGTGTAAAAATTAATAACAGAAGGAGAGTTCTGTAAAAATTTCATTAATTTGTGTAAAAGTTAATGAAATTTGTTTAAAAAGCGACAAGGAAACTGCTGCCAACAACTCAGCAATAACGGAGGAAAGAAAGAATTCTTTCACATTATTGAGGGTGTGAAATGTGAGTGTGGGCTTGAGCTTGGGTAAGAAAGTAGACAAAAGTCTGTGTATATTGGGCTTTGACTTTGGGCCTTTCGACTTTAATTTCATTTTTTTTTTAATTTTCGGGTTGGGCCAGGTTGACCCAATCATTTTCTTTTGGTACCCGAACCCAACCCAAATCAGATCGGGTTAAAAAAATGGACCCAACCCAAACCTGAAATCCAACAACCCAACCCAACCCAACCCTTATATTTCGGGTTGGGTCGGGTTGGATTCCCGGGTTTCTGGGTTGGGTGTACACCCCTAATTGTAACGACCCATATCCACCGCCAGCAGATATTGTTTTCTTTGGGCTTTTCCTTTCGAGCTTCCCCTCAAGGCTTTAAAACTCGTCTGCTAGGGGAAGGTTTCCACACCCTTGTAAATGGTGATTTGTTCTCCTCCCCAACTAAGGTGGGACATCACAATAAATGTAACTACCCGAAAAAAATAATAATAATAAGTAAATAATTAAATAATTAAAATAATAATTTTCCCTCAACTACTCTCCACTCACCTCTCTCCCTCTCCCAAATTATCTCTCCTCAACCACCTCATAAGTTAAAATCTCAATCCAGATGCATCGACTATCTCTCCTCAACCAACTCACAAATACAGAATACAGGATGCATTCACTGGTTCCTACAACAAAAAAAAAAGAATCAACTCACAAATACAGAATACAGGATGCATTCACTGGTTCCTACAACAAAAAAAAAAAGAATGAAAAAAATATCAACAACCAGATTTACAAGGAGAGCTGGAGATTGAATTTTTTGAAGAGAGAGATCTTGGTTTGTTATTATATTTCAGATCTCATTTTCATTTATCTTATAAGAAATTAGTAAGAATCAAATTTCCTTTTAATTATTCAGAATTAGATCTCTGGTTCGTTTGCCCAATTATTTAGATTTTTGGCTATGATGTTAGGTTATAGAGAATAACCCGAATAAATGAGGCAAATATTTGTCAACAGACTAAAAAAATACAGAACAGATAGAAAAAAAAAAGGAAGATAGGAAGTAAACACAGAACAGAGAAGAAAAGAGGAGAATCTGTAAAAAAAAATAAAATTAACACATACATAAGAAAGGAAAGATGGAAAGAAGAAAGGAAAGATTCGGAAAAAAATTTATTTGTGATATTTGTGAATTTTAAGAGTTAACAAAATTAAAGGAAGAAAAAAAAAGATACAGATAAAGATAAAGAAAATATTTGGAAAGAAAATTAATTAGAATATCAAAAAAAAAAAAAAAAAAAAAAAAAAAAAAAAAAAAAAAAAAAAAAANATAAATAAATAAAGAGAGATGGAAAGAAAGAGGGGAGGAAATACAGAGAGGAAATACAAAGTATCGCATTTCGCTACGTTCTTCATCGATGCGAGAGCCGAGATATCCGTTGCCGAGAGTCGTTGTGAATAATATGACAAGAATCGATTAAGAATCGATCGAAATTGACCAATAATATGATTAAGTAAGAATCGATTAAAAATTGGTCAAGAATATGTCTTGAACAAACATTTAGAGAAAAAGTAGAGTACATAATGAGTATTAGAAGACAAGAAAGTAGTTACTCGAGATAAAAAAATAGAAAATGAAATCCTTAATATAAATAAAATATGTATATATATTTAGATGTTATACGTTCCAAGACTTTATCCATACAGAGTCTTTAATGCTCGCCTAAAGTTTAGCACATGAACCATTGTCAGAGTCAGAGAATTGAACATGAAATTAATGTCATGGATTCTTATAGGTTGGCTTGGATACAAAGGGAAATATCAAACTTTCGTTAAGGATAAATTGGTGACACCCGTATGGCTAATCAGGTAAGTGGCCTTACTATAGGATAGGCTAAAATTTGTATGAGTTACGATGATGTATGAACTATGTCATACGATGCAGTATATGAGTTATGATGATGTATGACTTATGATGATGTGTGGGTTACAATACTTGATGATGTGCTCATTATATATATATATATATATATATTTTTTTTTTTTTTTGATGAATGTCGTACTTGATATGTTTGATGCACTTTGTGGCAATATGATGAGTATGATGATTGCATGACGTTTACCTTAATATGACGATGTTTTTCATATTGAGCATGCTATATGATGATGAGTGCCATATTGCATCATGTCGTTAGATCGACATAGGACACAACCCTAAGAGCGTGAAAATGATATTAATATAAATATCCACGAGTATGTGTTACCTAGAGTAACAAAGAGATGAGACTAGAGGGTTGTGTCAGAAGAGACATTATGATGGATTTAGAGGGACCTCATGCATATTGTATGTTCATAAGCATAGGGCTACTTCCCCTAGAGATGATGAGTGCGGACGCGCACCATATGATGAGCGCGAATGCGCACAGGTGCGAAAGCACACAGATGAGGGTGTTCATGAGGCGCATGACACTATGGGGTTCCGCTGACCTCCGGACGTCGCTACAGATTAGCTTGACCAGAGGGTCCAGGGGGTGTGCGAGCGCCCTGGGGACTCACACTCGCACGTGTGAGTCGTGTGTAGGGAAGTACTACACATCCAATTTGTCCGAGACTGGAGGCCACCCCTAAGATGATTAGAGATAGGTCCCTAAATCATGATTGCATGTGTTTGCATTTGCATGGCCCCTATAGTGGGGCCACTTACTGAGTATTCGTTGAAATACTCAGGCCGTGTGCCACATCATTTTTCAGGTAAAGGGCAAGGCACACTTGTACGGAGGACGGCGGCATTGCGAGCAGAGACTGTGGCACGTGCATAGGATAGATTCATATTTAAATTCTTAGTTTTATGTTAGAATAGGTTGTTTTGCATTCCGTTGTTTTTAAATTACTTTGTATTTGTTTTTATTTTCTCTAAATTTTAGTATTTTCTATTTAAACACGTAAGACTATGGGTGTGTTTTCCAGAGAAGAAATCGTTTTAAACGTTTTTGAAGTTTACGTTATAAATGATGTTCATGTAAGAGTTATATTTCCGCTTTATAGATGAGCATGAGACGTTAGTGGCGACTCTAGATATGTGGAAATTTAGGGTCGTTACAAGTATAATATTGAATAGTATATAGTTGATATACGTGAATATCATATTCAAATAATGACTTAAATGTTCTATAACATATGGATGGTAACACTATTGATACGACTTATTTTGTAATTGTTACAAATGATTTGATCGAAATTATTCAAGCGGAGACATGTGAGTAGGAGTATCATATTACAATGAGTTTGTATAAGACCAAACGACAAAATATTTAATCTATATTTATAAATGTGTTAATTCATAATATTAATATTTTATTGGGTAATCATATGCGGCTCGATCTTAATCTTCAATAATATGAACTCACGCCTACGAGGGTTTGAGGCCTAAAGAATGGGGTAGACATTTGAAGCCTGAACAATGGGGTCTTACCTTCTTACTAGTTCAAGAGTGACTTAGTTTATGGTTGGATCATATACAAATGGTTCATTATCAATTAAGTATTAATTTCGAGGCCTAAATCATGGGGTCTTACCCTCTCACTAATGTTAGAGGAACTTAGTTTATGGTTAGATCACATCCAAATTGTTCATTAGATGGACGGTTTATAATTATTATTTCCATGAACATAACTTGTTATCTCTGACCATGTTAACTCTATAATTGAGTGACCTATAATAAATAAATAAAATTTATTAATTAAATAGTTTAATTAATTAATTTATATTATTATAACTTTTAATCTATAAATCTAGAGCGTCTCGTAATAATATTAAAAAGATCAATTTAATGGAAAGAACAGGATTGAAGTGCTAAAATTAATATTATATATATATTAAATATAAATAGAGAAAAATATATTTACTGTAATTAATATATTAGATATTAAAATAATTAATATATATTAATTACATTAAATAAAAGATGTATGGGTATGAGTGAGCACCTGACTGGACAAGTATAAAAATACTTAAAAAGCACTCTAGTGGAAAGATTTCATCACATCCAATCCCAGTATGTTACCATAGGTTTTTCTCTAGGCTTTAGGAAGTCTGGACCAATTTTTATAGCTATCTAAGCTTTTGAGAAGGTCTCGAAATTTTGAGTGGTTCTCTTATCTCATTCTTATTCCCTTGGGGTTTGTACAGGTTGCTCACTCTTTTTGTGCTTCAATTTAGGAGTCTTGCTTTACCTAAACAATGAATAGTCGACGTTTCAAGTTGACATCTATTAGTTTGATCGTTAACATTAAACTCCAACGAAATAAGAATCCTGAAAACTCACGACTATGAAGTTCAGACTAATAGATTCCCATCTTTTTCTTTTTTCATTTCATTTATTCTTCTTTAATTTTATTTTTAATTCATTTTCTAATTTCTTAATTCATTCATTTATCTTCTATTTTCTCCTAATCTAAAAAATGGGATGTTATGAACATATTTTCTCCCATGCATATGAACATACAATATGCATGAGGTCCCTCTAAATCCATCATAATGTCTCTTCTGACACAACTCTCTAATCTCATTTCTTTGTTACTCTGGGTAACACATACTCGTGGATATTTATATTAATATCATTTTCACACTCTTAGCGTTGTGTCCTATGTCGATCTAACGACATGATGCAATATGGCACTCATCATCATATAGCATGCTCAATATGGAAAATATCATCATATTAGAGTAACGTCACGCAATCATCATACTCATCATATTACCACAAAGTGCATCAAACATATCAAGTACGACATTCATCAAAATATATATATACTGAGTACATCACCAAGTATCGTAACCCGCACATCATCATAACTCATACATCATCATGAGTCATACATCATCATAACTCATATACCGCATCGTACGACATAGTTCATACATCATTGTAACTCATACAATTTTTAGCCTATCCTATAGTAAGGCCACTTACCTGGTTGGCCTTAGCCGAAGAATTCCCTAATTTATTTAGGTAAGCTCCCGTTCCTCGAGCTTCTTATCGCATCGTTCGTCACCTTTTGTTAATATTTCACATTTTAATTAATAATCCAACTAACCGTGTGAAAAATGGCTCTAAACGGTCTCAATAAAAATCGAATTTCATGTTTTCATTGTTTCTAAATTATGTAGGATAATAAAACTTAAAACTTGAATTAATAATATGTGGGTGGAATAATTCAACATTTAATGTTATATCCTATAGATGCAAATATAACAATTTCTCATATCTTCTTCTCTCACTTATATCTCCTACCATCTTTCCACCTTCCTTCTCGATCTCTCCACTCTAACCATCTCTCCATCATTGTTGTCTAACCATCTCCATTGTCTAACCATCCCTCCATTATCTTTCTGTTTCTGTTTTGTTCCCTACTGAATGAGGGAGGTATTTTAGGGGAGGGGAGGAGAGATTTATGGAGAGGTAATCAATTTTTTTTTCTTCTTTATTTTGTTATTTTTATTTTAATATATATATATATATAACCTGGGGCGTTACAGATTTATTTCAAATCTATTATTTTATATTTAAAATTGCAATGATTCAACGTAATTTTGATCTTAAAAGTAAGGATATTATTGAGATTGTAACGAAGTAAGAACGGAAAGTTACCAAATTCTATTTAATTTATTATATTAAGTTTCATATTTATAATTAGTCTAATTCATATACACTTAGATAGGTTTCTAAATTTTATTAAGTATTTAATAAATTTTTAGTTTTTAATTTAAATATAATGTTTCTTTGAATATAAATATATTTATATTATATTTATTAAATATTATAATAAAGCATTTGAGAGTTATTTAAGTAAATAAAAATATGTATTTGTTATAAAATTTTAAAAGATAAAACTATTATTTCAAATTTCGGTATTTATTTTTATGATTATTATAATTTTTCCTAACACCAAATAGAAATAACAATAAAAAAAACTTCGGGTTGACGATGTAAACAGAGGAGTTGGAAATTGACCTACCGTGATGGTCTTTTTCCAATGATGATTCCTAATCAGTTCTACGCCATATTGTAGAGGTTGTTTCGCCAAGGATTTGAGGTAAATTTTATGTGAGGGAAAAATTGTTTGCCTGGATATCTTTGCGCAAGGGTTGCCCGTGGAGAAAATCTTCGAAAAGCAGGTTACATATTTTTTTAATGGATATAATGTGGGGTTGAGGGTCGTAAGTTAACTTTTACTATTAATCTAGTCTTGATTGACAAAGGTCCACATTTATATCAGGATGATGAGTTGGATATTGTGTGTGGGGATAATTATGTTTATATTGTTGGGTGATTTCTACTTATGTTTATATTGTGTGTGGGGATAATTAGGGTATTTCCAACTCAGTCGTAAACTTGTTTAGATAAAGTATATTGTAGTTGAGAAGCATAAGAGTCTTCCCTCGAGATTTTGATGATAATGATGATGGTGATGGTGACGATGAGTACTGTTAGAGAATAGTCAACTTATCTCCCATAGTAGATTGTCTTGATTAACTGAATATGTATAAAAGTTATGATGTATAACGAGGTCGCGCTTCACTTATGTATAATATGCCCAATTTAAAAAATGATTGACAAATGCAAATTAAATTTAAAGTGAAAAATGTTATTTATTTATATGTAATTTTAATTATACTCTAATGTAAAACCAATTATAATTGTTTGATTATCCGACATTTTATTTATTTATTTATTTATTATCATTATTATTATTATTTTTTCGAATTAATAATTTTATTTTTAATCAATATGTCACGGCCTATTAAACAAAAATTGTAAAATGGAAGATTGAAAAATAATACGGAGGCATGGTCCCGGCGGGGCTCGAACCCGCGACCTTCGGCTCATAAGACCAACGCTCTAACCAACTGAGCTACGGGACCTGTACGTTTAACAATATTAATAAACGTTAATTCATTAAAGAATATGTTTTTACAATTAGCAATATGTTAATATAATTGGCTAAATTCAATAGTATATTTAATTTTGTATAAGCATTTCAAACTTACCATCCAATAAAAATTCTATGAAAAGTTACTGGACTAATTTAGTAAATTACTCATGTTTTTACTTTTTTGGTGATTAATTCATTGTTTTCCATTAAGAATGTGTTGGTTAACTTCGAGAATAGATTTTCGAGTGGATAAAAAGAATGACTTTAGAGATAATTTATTTAATATGATTGCATGGATTAAACCTTAACTCTAACCCTAAAACCAAATTAATTGAAACTAAGCTTAAAATTAGACTAAATTCACAATTAACGACTCGAAATTTTCTACTTAATTTAAAGTCGCTACTGTATACATATCATAAACATTGAATGCGAAAATATTCATTTAAACTTTCATAAAACATAACCTTCAGCTTAAAACACAGTCATGGATTTACGTGTTTCGAAAACCCCTTTAAAAACGACACAACAAAAAGCTAAATAAAATAAATAAACGTTTAAATTAAAAACATCCTATCCTAGTCTAAGTCTAAGAAAATAAATACGACTTGTAATGACCCTAAAATTCTTCTATTTAATCTAAGGTCATTACTATATATCTTAAATGCGGAATTTACCTTAACGACCCTTCCTTTGATGCGAAATTTAAATTAAATGGCTCTTATCATAAATGCAACATCAACTTATCATTCATTATCGTGTGAAAAGCGAATACAAGGGAAAGAAAGAAAAAACAATTCTGAATTAAATATCCTATATTAACCTATGCTTTATTAATACAATTACAATTCAACCTATAGTAGCCTATAATTTAATATCTAGACCATTTTTGTTTTTATTGACTTTTTTTTTTTTGTAATTTTGTTTCGGATGGAGGTTGAGGAAAGATAAATGGGAAAGGACCTGAGAAGTGAAGATAAAATTATTTTTTCTTAATGTAATAATACTTTTTATTTATAATAATTTTTATTTATAATAAGTTTTATTTATTTATTTTTGGGCTATTACAAACCATAGGTCAAATGTTTTTGTGCTCTTCCATTATGTCTACATGGTTTAATATATTAAAATTTAGTAACAATAAACTTAAATAATATATCAATTGTTATATTTTAGTGTCGAAAATTAATATTCATACTCAGTATAAAATCATAAAGAATAGGATAGAAACTAATTCCAAATGGTACAAAATGCACGTGACGGATAGGTTTCAATATGACTTTGAAAATTTTCATTTTTACGACTAAACTTCACATTTTTGTTCTATAAATAATGAAAGCTGATACATAAAAATATGGTTTTTATGTATGAATAACTTAAATTTGATTTACTCTTTAATGCAATAATAAAATTTATTATTTTATTCACAATTTAACATTATTTATGGCATGAAAAATTGAAAGTATAATAATGTGAAAGGATAGGGTCAATAAATAATCTAAAAAGTTATATGGATAAAGTTGGATAACTATCTACTTTATAATTATTAAAAATGTTTGATCTAAGTCGTTTATAGATGTTGTTGGATCTGTATGGAAACTCTATTGGGTGAATAGGATTTTAACAATAAAATATTTAAGCGTAAAAGATTATAATTAATACAATAAACAATTCAAGAAATAACCATAAACAATTTAAAAAAAAAAACTTATAACACGCAATAAATCATAATAACAATTTCAAAATTAAATAGAAGAGAATTAGAAAATATAACACCGATCAAAACTGACTACTCTACCCCCAAGCGCCTTTCTCGACTCTTTCCGCGAATCAGAGCCCCTCGACTAGACCGCTCTTTTAACGAGTTTACGAGTTCAAGAGCAGACTCAATCCTTCCCACGGCTCAAGATCAAACTGATACAAGACTCAATCTTTTCCACGGCTCATGATCAAACCGATACAAGACTCTGAATTTTGTAGAAATACACTACCACTCGAATAAGATGAAGAGAAATAAAATTGGGAGCTTGAAGAGAAATAAAATTGGAAGCTTTGGAGAGCAATAAGAGGGTGTAACGTCCCGTTAAATATATATATATATTAAAATAAAAATAATAAAATAAGGAAGAAAAAAAAAAAACTGACCACCTCTCCTTGCATTTCTCTTCGGATTAGAGCCCAACTAATAGAATTTATGGAATTCAAGAGCAAACTCAATTCTTGATACAAGATTCAATCATTTTCATGGATTCAATCATTTCCATGGCTAAAGATCAGATCAAACCGATACGAAGTGTCTTTGACTTTTGTAGAAACACTTCAGAGAAATAAAATTGGAAGCAATAAAAGCACAATAAATAAATAAATAAATAAATAAATAAATATATATATATATATATATATATATATTAAAATAACAATAATAAAATAAAGAAAAGAAAAAGAAAATAATTGACCACCTCCTCTCTAAAAATCTCTCCACCACTCCCCTAACATTCCTCTCTCCTTCCATATTAATAATTGGCAAATAAAATAGAAAGAGAGAAAGATTTTCCGTAAAGAAAAAGGTTGAGAGATGTTAGGCAATAATGGAAGAAAAGATTAATAGTTAGATTTACCCTTTTCTTTGTTGCAATTATTTAGATTTGGAGTTATAAATTAAGATCCTATCAAAAAAATTCAAATAAAATGGGCTAGAATATTCTATCACAGAAAGAAAAAAAGAAAAGAAATAGATAGACAAGAAAGGAGGAAAATTTGAAAACAAATTCAAATGAGAAAAAAGAAATACAGATTTGGAAAATAGAATGAGGAGAGAGAAAAAAAATACATTGACGAAGATTGAGAAACAAATCAAATAAAAAAAAAAAAAATAAGATTTAGAAAATATGATGAAAAGAGGAAAAAAAAATATTAAGATAAACGAATCATCATACTCATCATATTGCCACAAAATACATCAAACATATCAAGTACGTCATTCATCAAAATATATATATACTGCATACATCATCAAGCATCGTAACCCATACATCATCATAACTCATATACCGCATCGTACGACATAGTTCATACATCATCATACTTCATACAATATGATAGTGACGACGGCATCGCAACTCGAGATCATGACACATGCATAGGATAGTGACATTTATTTTCTTAGACTTAGGATAGAATAGGATGTTTTAAACTTAAACGCTTATTTATTTTATTTCGAGTCTTTTGTTGTGTTGTTTTAAAGATGTTTTCGAAACACGTAAGTCTATGACTGTGTTTTAAGTTAAAGGTTATGTTTTATGGAATTTAAATGAAGTCTTCCGCATTCAATGTTTATGGTACGTATACAATAGTGACCTTAAATTAAGTAGAAAATTTTGGGTCGTTACAGCCTACGCCGCTGTGTGACACGTGGCAGCAGTAGAGCAAGCCACGTCGTGCGGTAGTGTCGGGTCGAAGCGCGGGTCACAGTCCGGTTCGGGTTGTGGTCCGAGTCTCGGGCTGCAGAAGGCTACGTCGTTGGGCCTCGGCTTACTAGGCTGGGCCGCAAATGTTTGGGTTGCAGGCTGGCTCGATTGGACCGTGGGTCTGGTCTCGATTTGGTTCAACTGAACCGTGGCTTCTGGGTTGGTTTGAGGTTTGGGCCGCTGTAGTTGGGCTAGGCCGAAAGCAAAGGCCGAGGGAAAGAATGGGCTGGCTCTCTCGGGTTTTGGGTTCGGGTTTACCCGGATCCGTGGATCTCGTCTTCCTTACCCGACTTCGGCCGATTTTTCGGCGAGTTTTCTCTCTCTTTCCCGCCACGTTTCCGTTGCCGATTTCGGTCCTCTTTCTTCCTTTTCCTCTTTATTTTTCGTTCTTCTTTCTTTTTTTGGGAGTTTTGCGGCCTAAAAGTTCCTAAAACTATAGATCTAAGAACGATTAGGAAAACCCAATTTTCCGACCTTGGTTACCGACGACGGCGCTTACGAAAAAGCACAAAACGCACCTTGAGTATTGTGCTTTCGTTAGGGATCCTTCTCGTGGTGGTAACTGATCGTTTGGTGTCGGTTTTTTGGTGGTTTGGGGGTCTCATCGGAGAAACTGGAAACTCACCGACGTTTATCCGAAATCTCTCTCTCTCTCTCGTATTTTCTTTCTTTTCTCCCTTTGCAGGTATTCTGATAGGTGCTGGGAGTCGTGGGCTGAAGGCTGGGCGTGGGGTCCGCGAAACTTGGCAGTCGCCAGAAAACTCGGGAATTTTCCGGCGACTGAGTTTTTTTTTTTTTTTTTCGTTTTCTTTTTCTTTCCCTTTTTCTTTTTTTTTTCTTTTTCTTTCCCGAGTCGTTACACCTACACATGATTTGGAGCTGATAGTAGTGGTGTTCGCGTTAAAAATTTGGCGACACTACCTGTATGGCGAAAAAACTCAAATCTATACGGACCATAAAAGCCTAAAATACTTGTTCACACAAAAAGATTTGAACATGAGGCAACGTAGATGCTTAGAGCTGGTAAAAGATTACGACATAGACATCCAGTACCACCCTGGAAAAGCAAACGTAGTCGCAGTACTGAGTCGAAAAGCAGTACACTCGTTGGCCTTCATCACAAGGGAGCCACGAGTGCAAACTGATTTCGAACGAGTTGACATAGCGGTAGTAACCGAAGAAGTGGTAGCCCAAATAGCTCTATTGACAGTGCGTCCCACACTCAGACAAAGGATCATAGACTCACAACGTGGGGATCCAAGCCTAAGCAAAATCCTAGACCATTTGAAAGTAGGCCTAGTGGACGGATTTTCTAAGTCAACAAATGATAGATTATTATGTCAAGGACGTTTATGTGTGCCACCCATGAGCGAAATAAAGAATGAAATCCTAACTGAGGCACACAACTCACCCTTCTCGATACATCCAGGTGGAACAAAGATGTATCAAGACTAGAAACAACACTTCTGGTGGCGAAGTATGAAAAAAGAATATCGCGGAGTACATGAGAAAGTGTCTGGTGTGCCCACAAGTAAAAGCCCCTGGGCAGAAAACCGCCGGGCTACTACAACCTTTAAGTATACCGGAATGAAAATGGGAAAACATTGCCATGGATTTCATAGTAGGTCTACCCAAAACATTATAAAGGGCTATACGGTAATCTGGGTGGTCATGGATCGTCTGACAAAGTCGGCTCACCTCCTACCGGATAAGGCAATATATACCGTAGACAATTGGGCCCAACTGTATGTGAAAGAAATATTGAGGTTGCATGGAGTACCGGTGTCAATTGTGTCGGATCGGGACCCGCGTTTTACGTCGGCCTTTTGGCGCAAACTCCAAAAAGCGATGGGTACCCGCCTCGACTTTAGCACCGCCTTTCGCCCACAAACGGATGGCCAAACGGAACGATTAAACCAAATCCTAGAAGACATGCTTCGGGCATGCGTTATGGATTTCACAGGGAGTTGGGACACTAAACTGCACTTGATGAAATTCTCTTACAGCAACAGCTTCCAAGCAACCATCGGGATGACACCTGTTAAGGATATTTAGTAATAAATTATAGTTTACCGTATATATTATATTTGATATTTTATTATAAGGCAAATATTAGATATTTGCCTTATTGCTATAGGTATCTTTCCATTTATTGTTATTTCCATTTATTACTATTTCCATATCCTTGTAATTTATTTGATTATAAATAAGATAACTTTCACACCATTTAGGTGTGGTGGATTAATCAAACATTCACATGGTATCAGAGCCCTTTTCGGTTTAACAACCCCGATCCTTATTTTCAATGGCTTTTGAAATCTTCTACTGTTCTTCTCCACCACCACTGCTGGCTTTGATGCCGCAGGGGCAGTCTTCATGGCTGCCGCAGGCGGAGCCGATTGATTACTCTTCGGCTCAACCCTTTTGACCTCCAAATCATCCTTCGTCATACTCTGTACATACAACTTCACCTTTTCCAAACATAGCCTCTTTCATTTTCTTCCCAATTTTCCCTTCATCCTTCACAGAAACCCTAATCTTAGGATCTTCATCAGCGTTCTCTTCGGAAATATACAGAATCTTAATAAGCCCATCGACCTTCTGCAGAGATTTACCTTTGGAATCTGGGGCCGCACTGGCATCTTCGCCAACCAAGTTGCCGCCGCCCTTCTCGCCAAAATTGGCTCCTTCGCCCCAATGTGGCGACTCTTCCGACTGCCCTTCTCGCCAAAATTGGCTATTTCGCCCAATGTGGCGACTCTTTCGGCTTCAACATTGTCTTTGTCCCTTGCTCTAGGTTTCCCCTTCTACTTCTTGGGGTTAGACATATTCTCACCAGAGCCAAGGCAGCATCGTCGCTAAAGCGACAATCCCTCTTCATGGGTTAGACATATTCTCGCCGAAGCCAAGGCAGCATCGCCGCTGAGCGGCGATCCCTCTGCAATTTTCGATAGCCAAGAAAGTGTTTCTTTACGCCTCATCTGAACCAGGTTGTTGACATCTTCACGAAAAGTGTTTCTCAATCTCTTTGAATTTTTCAGATTCAAGCTTCACGTTCGTTCAAATCCGACGTTCAGCTTGCGGTGGGGTGTTAAGGATATTTAGTAATAAATTATAGTTTACCATATATATTATATTTGATATTTTATTATAAGGCAAATATTAGATATTTGCCTTATTGCCATAGGTATCTTTCCATTTATTGTTATTTCCATTTATTACTATTTCCATATCCTTGTAATTTATTTGATTATAAATAAGATAACTTTCACACCATTTAGGTGTGGTGGATTAATCAAACATTCACATGGTATCAGAGCCATTTTGGTTTAGCAACCCGGATCCTTTCTTTTCAATGGCTTTTGAAATCTTCTACTGTTCTTCTCCACCACCCCTGCTGGCTTTGACGCCGCAGGAGCAGTCTTCATGGCTACCGCAGGCGGAGCCGATTAATTACTCTTCGGCTCCACCCTATTGACCTCCAAATCATCCTTCACCATACTCTGTACATACAACCTTACCTTTTCCAAACATAGTCTCTTTCATTCTCTTCTCAATTTTTCCTTTATCCTTCATCCTTCACAGAAACCCTAATCTTAGGATCTTCATCAGCATTTCTTTCGGAAATATACAGAATCTCGATAAGCCTATCGACCTTTTGCAGAGATTCACCTTTGGAATCTAGGCGCCGCACTGGCATCTTCGCCAACCAAGTTGCTGCCGCCCTTCTCGCCAAAATTGGCTCCTTCGCCCCAATGTGGCGACTCTTCCGGCTGCCCTTCTTGCCAAAATTGGCTCCTTCGCCCAATGTGGCGACTCTTCCGGCTTCAACATTGTCTTTGTCCCTTGCTCTAGGTTTCCCCTTCTACTTCTTGGGGTTAGACATATTCTCACCAGAGCCAAGGTAGCATCGTCGCTAAGCGACAATCCCTGTTTATGGGTAGACATATTCTCGTCGAAGCCAAGGCAGCATCGCCGCTGAGCGGCGATCCCTCTGCAATTTTCGATGGCCAAGAAAGTGTTTCTTTACGCCTCCTCTGAACCAGGTTGTTGACATCTTCACGAAAAGTGTTTCTCAATCTCTTTGAATTTTTCAGATTCAAGCTTCACGTTCGTTCAAATCCGACGTTCAGCTTGCGGTGGGGTGTTAAGGATATTTAGTAATAAATTATAGTTTACCGTATATATTATATTTGATATTTTATTATAAGGCAAATATTAGATATTTGCCTTATTGCCATAGGTATCTTTCCATTTATTGTTATTTCCATTTATTACTATTTCCATATCCTTGTAATTTATTTGATTATAAATAAGATAACTTTCACACCATTTAGGTGTGGTGGATTAATCAAACATTCACAACACCCTTTGAAGCGTTGTATGGAAAACGATGTAGATTCCCATTGTGCTGGGACGAAGTAGGAGAACGAGAACTTGTAGGACCCGAGCTGGTCCGCATCACCAACGAGGTGGTACAGAAAGTTAGAGTAAGGATGCATACCGCACATAGTAGGCAAAAGAGCTACGCCGACGTTAGGCGTAGGAATTTAGAGATCGAAGAGGTAGACCCAGTGTTCTTAAAAGTAGCTCCTATGAAAGGCATTTTAAGATTCAGACGAAAGGGGAAGCTAAGCCCCCAATTTATTGGACTGTTCGAAATTTTAGAAAGAGTAGGTTCGGTAGCTTACAAAATACCTTTACCACCTTCACTTTCAAGCGTACGCGATGTATTTCATGTGTCCATGTTAAAGAAATATATTGCAGACTCTACGCACGTAATAGACTACAAACCTCTCAAAATCGAGGAAGATTTAAGTTATAAGAAGAAATCGATTAAAATCCTAGCCCGAGAAGTGAAAGCCTTATGTAATAGAAATATGGGTTTCGTTAAGTTATTGTGGAGTAACCACCAAATCGAGGAAGCTACGTGGGAGCAAGAGGAGGAAATAAAGAAAAAATATCCCGAGTTGATCCACGAGTTTGAGACTTTCGAGGATGAAAGTTCTTTTTAGGGGTAGATAATGTGTCGGCAGAACCAAAAACTCCGGTGAACCACACGACCTACAAAGGGTAGCCGAAGGCTGGGATGCCACAGAACTCGACCCCGACCTTCAGCCACCCCAAAACGACCTGCAAAGAACAAAAAATAGAGAAAAACGAAGAGGAACAGAAAAATCCGACGAAACTCCAGCGAGGCCAAACCATACGAAATCGACGTTAAAACCTCCATTTTATGCAACAAAAGTAATCCCAGAACCTTTTACACACATCCGGGGTAGATTTAGACAAATCCTATACGTTGAACACCGTCGGTAAGGGAGACGGAGCGTCGAATTTTCAAACTTCTCCAGATCCGGAGTGTGAGGCCTTTACAAACCAGATCTATACCAAAAACGGGGTTAGGGGGAAGAAGAGACTCAGGAACGGAGGAAAAAGGAGGGAAAAAGAACGTCGAAACAACGTTAACGAGGAGAGAGAAAAGTCGCCAGTAAAACGCGCAGGCAACCGGGTGAAGAATACGAAGTCCGATCTGAGGGTCGGATCCCGCAACCCAAACCAAACCCAATCACCTTAGGTCAGCCCAGTACCCGACGGTTCCCGCGGCCTAGTCGCTTCAGCCCAAAACGCGTAAGCTCAGTTACGGTCTAACCCGACAGCCTCGACCCAAGACCCGCAAGCCCAGTCCAACGCTGACATGCCCAGGCCAGCCCACCTGCACTTTTCCTTCAGCCGGGCCGGCCTGTTGCCCGCGAACGGCCCGAAACTCGCGAGCGATCCGATAACCCACGCCTCGACCCGAGACCCCTGCACACACGTCACCCTCTGGTTGTGCCACGTGGCACGTCTGCAGCGCGACTCCCCTCGGCTCCAGTGGCTTCTCGGCTCCGGCGGCTTATTCGACTCGGGAAACCTATTTCCAGTCCGTTTGTCACCGTTTCGACCCTCCCGGACTTAGTTTCGGCCCTGTTTAAGGTAAAATAGATCATTTTAAGGTCGTATGTCACAAATTCAAGTTGGGAATTAATTAGGTTTGTGAAATACTAACGAAAGTGACGAATGAACCAATAGGAACCAACCACCAACGGAAGCGTAGAACGTTCACGAGGAGCTAGGAGCTTACGTTATATTCTAGGGAGTACTTCGGCTAAGGCCTACCAAGTAAGTGGCTCACCCGTCGTTGGTTACACGTTATTTCTTGTGTGTTGGCTCGTGCCCGTGGATTTGCACGTGTCATTAAATTGTATGCTAGTTTATTGTGGTTAAGTACGTACTCATGTGAACGTGAATGTATGCTATGTATGCTGCTTAGTTTGATGTGATATGTTATGCATGTGACGATATGTTGTTCTTGAACGATTATGGCCTGATTGTATGAAATATTTGAATGTAAACAGCTTGAATTGTATGACATGAAGCACAGTAAACTGTCTGGAATCATAACCCCGATAAGAATATGTATGAAATGTGAATTGAAAATGAGAATGACATGAAGCATGGAACGTGACAGGGGTTATTTTATTAATGATAAATGTAGAAGTTGGGGGACCTCATGCATTATATGTGTTCATGTAATTCTAACGGGTTATTTATTTATTTGTCTATTTATGATTTTATTTATTTTTTTGGATTATTACGATAAGAATGGGTGACGGTATTCTGACTAAATAGTAGACACAGATAATAAATAAAAAAATTTCAAATTCCATTCCCAAATCTATTAAAAAACAAAACCAACTTTTTTCTTTTAATTGAATCTTTATCCGGGGATTGTAACCTAAATAAGTGACAATTTATTTAAATACCTTTTTAACCTTTTTTTTCATTTATTATTATTTTATTTTAAATAGAACCTCGTGCATTTAATATGCATTTCTTTATTAAAAAATTTCAAATGGTCGATCATCCAACAACATCAAGTAATAACAGCTATTATCGAGAGAGTATGACAATATATTTTCTAAGACGTAATCTCTTATTACTTCATAGAGCAGTATGTTCACTTATGCTATTGTTTTTTCTATACATACTTTTTCCTTATTAGTAAAGAGGCTAAAACAAGCCTAATTGAAAATAAAGTTAATTATTGATTGTGTCGTAAAGATCTTTATATCCACGCCCTAATCGTCCCTGGCAAACTATGTGTTTTTAAAAGATTATTTATACTATGTTTAATGTAACGACCCTAAATTTCCAC
>NW_019646451.1:0-1044 GCF_002806865.2 Cucurbita pepo subsp. pepo
TTTGAACGCTCATAACTTAGTATGTGATGGTGTGAAAAATTCATGAAAAATATTGGGAGTGAGAGCAAGAAACTACCGTTGTAGTCCATCGAAAAATTTGGGTGGCCGGAGTCCCAATTTTCTTTTCTAGAAGGATTCCCCATAGTATTCATGAAGAATTCTAGCTGAAATTCGGTCCGAAGGTAATTACTGTGGGTTCTTCCAAGAATAGGAAGGAGGTAAATGATTATGTAACTTTAACTCAATTGTCTAGATTAGGAGCTACCGATCTGCAATGTGCATAAAACCTATGCCTTATTAGCTCAGTTAGTTAGATCGCCATTTTAATAACGTGAAGGTTGCAGTTGGTTAGAGCATACAAACGAAAAGGGAAAAAAGAGGGGTATGACGGTCATTTCGCAAGTTTGTGAGTGAGAGTAAGAAACTACCGTCGTAGTCTATAGAAGAAGATTTGGGTGGTCGGAGTCCCATTTTTCTTTTCTAGAAGGATTCCCCATAGTATGCATGAAGAATTCTAGCTGAAATTCCAGTTTGAAGGTAATTACCGCGAGTTTTTCCAAGAATAGGAAGGAGGTGAATGAACTGACTTTGAACGCTCATAACTTAGCATGTGATGGTGTGAAAAATTCATGAAAAATATTGGGAGTGAGATCAAGAAACTACCGTTGTAGTCCATAGAAGAATTTGGGTGGTCGGAGTCCCAATTTTCTTTTCTAGAAGGATTCTCCATAGTATTCATGAAGATTTCTAGCTGAAATTCCAGTCGGAAGGCATTTACTGCGAGTTCTTCCAAGAATAGGAAGGAGGTGAATGAACCGACTTTGAACGCTCATAATTTAGTCTTTGAAGGTGTGAAAAATTCATGAAAAATATTAGGAGTGAGAGCACGAAACTACCGTCGTAGTCCATAGAAGAAGATTTGGGTGGTCGGAGTCTCATTTTTCTTTTCTAGAAGGATCTCCCATAGTATTTATGAAGAATTCTAGTTGGAGGTGAAATCCCTTATAATGCAACCCATATTCCTATTTTAAGCAATTGATTAGA
>NW_019646451.1:8099-11931 GCF_002806865.2 Cucurbita pepo subsp. pepo
TATATTAAGTAAATTTCATCCAATAATATATTTGAATATCTAAGATATTAGGATATGATATATTATTCAAATTATATTTAAATGTTATAAGATATCTCATATATCTTTAACTATTTATCTTTCTCAACTGTCAATACCCATCATGACTTTTGCGATTCCCTTTATCTCTCGTGACGTGCCTTGCCTTATGTTCCACAATTAACATGATGAAGATTCCTCCTGTGAATGATTATAATTACTTCCTCGTTGAGGCTGACTCGGAGAGGAAGAGGTTGGAGTCGTCTGTTGAGATCCGCGGTGAGTAAGTTTTCCTTCTCTTTGTCTTTTTCTATCTATCTCTTACTCTCACGGTGGTGTGTATTACTAGCGAAAATGGGAGTGAAAATAGTGTGTGAATGAGGGGTATGAGATGTACGTTTAAGGCGAAGTGGGGTCGGTTACTGACGCAAATCTCGCCTCACCAAAAATCTCGAGATATATTGTGCAATTTCTGGGAGTTTTTAAAATTTCTTTCCTTTTTTTTTTAACAAAACCATTATAGGATATATTGTGCAGGGTAATCCAACTAAACTATCAGTCACACAATCCTAACTGACCTAGGCCTTGCTCGACGGTATTGGTATTGAAGTGGAAAGGGAAGTGGAAGCTCTGTTGACAACGTATGAACTGCTAACGGCTTGGAGGCTACCTTTGTCTCACTGCGTTAGTACAATTTTTTCACTCTTTGAGCTTGGCAGCTATCTGTCATGGTCCCATGCTATCCTATCAAGAATGGGTTTACAACACAATGACCCTATTTTGGAGACCACTAGTCATTCCATGAAACTTAAGTTCACATTACTCTAGCCAGCTTATGCCTAGCTCATTACCAGAGTGGAAAGGGCAATGGAGGGTCTAAAGACGCCATCATACTACTATCGGCCTAAAGAACTACCTTGGTTGTCCTTGGTTGTCATAGAGGCCTACTAGGTGCTTAGAAGCTTCTAGATAGTTTAATCTCATTTCTCATTTTCAGAACACTCGGTGTTAGTTCATCGAGGCTAATCCAAGTCTCTAGGTGCACTCAGATATAGACCTCTGATTGTTGCTCACGATCTTGGGGTGTAGGGTTTAGAAAAAATATTTTGACCTAGGTCAACATATAAAACGCACTAGTTGTAGTGCTCTAATCATAAATGAGTTCTCTCTTGTATGTTTGCTAGAGAGATATACCTTTTGATCATCTTGTTGGGTTTTATGTCCTAAAACTCATAGTTTGTAAATAAAAACATATTCTATTTTCAATAAATTATTATTGATGTTTATTCAGTAAAGATTGTTATTAAATAAAGTGAATTTTACGATTGTTAATCTAAATCCAATAAACTAAGAATACTCTGGCTATAGTATGATTACTTGAACTATATGTAGAGAAATAAGAGTGGAACAAGTTCAAGTATATAGTCAAAATGATCTATAGTACAGGGATAAGACTGAGTACCTTATCCTGGGGACACTATGGATGCGGCCCACTTTTGTATATGACATAAATAATGTGATCACTAAATTGTACATGCGGAGACATGTGAGTGGGGGCATCCTATGCAATAAGTATTACATAAGATCAGACCATGAAGAAAATCACTCTCACTTTATAATGTCGTTTTCTGTTGAGACTGATTTTCTTTTCATTCAATGACCTAGGTAACTCGATCTTAATCCTGAGCTAACCATGAACTCCTGTTTATTCGGAATTATCCTTAGATTTGCATGGGTGAGAGTGGCTCGAGTTCGCCGACTCAATAGGCCTCCCATTTCAGGGGTAAGACTGGGTGAATGGCTGGAGACGTGAGGTGCAAAATGGAATTCGCTCCTACCCACTTTTAGTGATAGAAGAGAGGTAGTTCCCTTAAGTACTAACTCCAGATCTTGAACAAGGGGCCCCACCCTCTCATTGGCCTAAGAGGAATTCGATTTACTGGTTGGACTACAAACCAATTGTTCATTAGAGGATCAATGGGACATAAGGAACAAGAAGTAACTTCAAGGGTAAAACGGTTAATTGTGATCCAGTGCTAGTTACGAGCAACCTGTAACGGATCGACTTACTAATCATGGTTATATCAAATGGACATAAATATATCTATAGTAAGGGAAGTGCAACTACTAGGCTATAGTGGAGTGTCCTAGTAGTTAACGAGTGTTGGTTAACAAGGTTAATGAGTTTAACTAGTTAATCTTGGATCGTTGGAGCCCATAATCTATAGGTCCATTAGGTCCCTTTGCTAGCTCATATCGGACTAAACCATAGAACAGTGTGACGAGTGAGTTCGAAGTGTTCAAATTCAAATTAGGGAATATGCGCTACATATATACGATATATTTAACCACATTTTTGTTTTATTTATGAATTAAACAAAAAAGAGAGAATTCGAAATATTTAAATAAGATTTAAATATTTTAATCAAATATATGTCAGAATAGATTTGGATTGACATTTGAATTAATATTAAATATTAATTAAATATTTTAATTCATCATTTAATATTACCTTAATTTGAAATTAATTTTAATTTTAAATTAATTGTTGAATTAAAATGAAGAAAGTCAAAATGTTGACTTCATGGAAAAATCCATGTTTGAGTTAGTAGAATTTTGAGGTGTCAAAATTTGGTTTAACCAAACTTGCATACTTCCCAATAAACCTCCACAAATTTGAGTGGAATTTTGAGTGTCAAAATTTGGTTAACTCAAACTTGCAAGCTTGCCACATAATCAAAACATTTGAGTGGAATTTTAGGTGTCAAAATTTGATGATCTCAAATTTGTATGAACATGCAAACATAACTCTATAAATAGAGTGATCAAGGTACATAGAACTTCTCCCTCGGAAAAACCTTGAGAAAAACTCTCACAAACTCTCTCTTCATATATACTAAATCCCTCTAAAGTTTAGTCACTCACTGGATTCCACAATCCCGTTCTAAGGCCCAAGAATAGTGGAGAAGACACTAGTGGTGGTTCGAAACCGGTTCGTGAGGAAAAAAGAATTTGAACTACAAAAGGTTAGTACTCAAACACCTTGAGTTTTAATACTTATGAACATACTAGTTATTTACTATAATTGATATTCTAAAAGTGCGTAAGATCCAAATTGCTTCCACATGTGTTATATTAACACCATCAATTGTATCAGAGCAAGTTTTAGACACTTTATTTACATTAATTTGAGCATGGTGGGTACCATTTCATGAATGAAATTTTGTGGTTGCTAAAGTCGATGTTTTTTATTTTGGCATTTTTATGCTTCCATTTGATACAATTATTGTAATAAGCCTTAATATGTATGGGCTTTAATGAGTGAAGAAAGGTCGGTAATTTTTATGGATTCATTAGAGTCCATCTTAAGTTGTAATTGATCGAAAATGGAAGAGATAGCAAGCTGAACCGAAGAAGAAGATGGAAGAGGCGGTTCGGGTGTTTTTTCTGTCGTTGCGGTCCTGTTCAACGTTTTTAAGGGTTGGTTCGCCCAGTTCGTGATCCTCAGGAGCGGTTCAAGTTATTTTTAATTATTAATGTAATAATTTAGTTAATTGCTTGCTTTAAAATGTCAAAACCAATCCACTTTAGTGTGTTTAATTAATCATGCATTATGAATGTATGTTTTAATTAAATAGAAAATGTATATGCATAAAGTATGTCATATAGATTTAAAATCCCACCATAGGCTAAGCATGTTTCATGCATTCCAAGTATGTTATAAGTGTTATAATGTATAGTATGCATGTCTTAGGGTTCCATGAGTGATAGATATAAATTGTTATATTATTGCATGGAATGGATGATTATATAA